>NC_074728.1:300000-600000 GCF_947242115.1 Biomphalaria glabrata
GCTAGGGTCCTCACTATTTCTCTGATGGATTGGTACCATGACCGTTAACATTTAGTTGTTAATGACTGTGATTCTGAATTAAGAGTCTACCAGGAAAAGTAGATGGATCTTTAATTGTTTGTGAAACATGATAATAAGCCAACAAATTCGTTTTATAAAGAAATTTTGGATGCTTAATAAAAACAACAACAGATAAACGGTATTGTGAAACAAATATGACTGTCATTCTTGATTTGAACGGCAAATAAAAGATTTTTAAACTAAGCCTAGAGATTGAAAGATTTTGTAGAATATTTACCAAAAAGAAACAAGAAAATGATTCAGTAATAAAGCTAGCTACAATTTTGCTTACATTTTAAGTAGAGAAATTAAGCCGTTTTCCGTAAAAAAAAAATCAATAACTTCCACTATCCAAATCATGAATGTAAGTCTCCAATCCAAATAGTTTCAGGTTCATTTCATTTCGTTTATTTACCTTTTCTTGGATGTGACCCGCGACAATAGTGTAGGAAATTAAAATGGCCCACAGGCCGAATTAAGATGGGCATCGCTGTACTAGAGGAACCTTGAGAAGACAGGAAAGAGTTGGTAAGACTAACGAGAGACTGTGGAAAATGCAGTGTTTTTACTCAGGCCCTATGTTCTATAAGGAACACAAAGGACAGATCATGCAGATCATAAATGGACTATTGATTTGAACGATGTTCTATTGTTCGACCACTTTACCTGTAATTTGAAATAATTTTCAGAACAGAAAGATTACTTTTTCGTGAAAGTAAAAGTTTCTCTTTCAGACCTGGCTATCTATGAGACAGATGATGTAAAGGTCATCTGTTTCTGAGGCCGCAGTTAACGGGGATGTCATGTGGCCGGCACAACGACCAACCGGGTTTACGTTGTTTTTTTTTTTTTGTTCCTAATATTATTTTACTCAAAGAGTTCCTCAAGATAAGTGAATCTGAAATATTTTTATATAGCGCAGCGTTCATACTTATAACATGCTCAGTACTCTCTTGTCCAACCTCTTTTGTATGTGTGGGGGGGGGGGAGGGGATTATGGGAGAGAGTGTTTAAGCTCCCTATAGACGCTCAGCAAACACAGCTCGAGTTTTGAACTCAAAATTAGTAGGTAGCCGAACGGTTTAAGCCACTCTTCCAAAAAAGCAAAAATGTTTTCGCTGATCGACACTCAGCCATCGCAATGTGAAAAAGAGGAGAGAGACTTTCTATTGAATCAGGTCAATATGTTCGGCTACCTATTTTCTTTTGAAGAACTTTTTCATCAACGATTCTCAAAGACTACAACACAACCTTTAACCCCCAAATGTACAGTTGTACTTAATGTGAAGTATTTAACTGTTTACACTCGTTCGTAATGTTCCGGAACTGTGGTACTAGTTGTCATCCTTGTGACTGCTATCAAATTACAGTCAGTCAACATCAACCTTTGATTACACTTGTTAAGTCTCCTAAAAACAAAACATGTTTGTTCACAAATGTATGCTACTAACACCCATTAAACTCGCGTGGAAGAACTGACTGGACCTTCTCTTTCAGGTCATAATTTGCATGGAATTATGTTCTTTGGAACTGAATCAGTATCTGCGCTAAATGGTGAGCTGATGGTATTGAAAACTGGTTCTTGGCGTCTTAAAATTTGCTATTAAAAATTTTATAATTAAGGAATTTAAAATAAGTTTTGTACTTTTAACAATTTCACTAGAAATAGTTTCACTTTTCAACAAAGGAAAATGACAAAATCTTTTTTTCTTTTACTTGCCTGGAGAAATTCGAAGGTCTTGTTTGAAAAGATTTAACATGCACTTACATAGCAAATGCAAACAACTCATTGCTATAGCTGCCACGTAAAACATGAAATCTGTCTTCCACTCTTCATTAGAAATAACGTCACAGTCAATGTCCTTCAAGGAACATAAATATTTCTTCCTTGAGGTTTTATATTCTTCTCATTGCCTTGCCCATGCTAAGCCAACGGATACATCGGAATATTTTGTTTCTAAATCTCTGAATACGTGTTGGAACTGACGAGATCACAATAGTTTATGAGACAATAATATGATATTTTATGCAGGTTTGTGCAAACTTTCCTGTTAAGAGTTTAAGGTTGGGATATTCTTTAAAACAACAACAAACAAACAAACTCTTTTTCTTAGTCAAAGATCGAGATTTATAAGTTGTTACATTTGCCATCTTGTTCTAAGCATACCCAACACTCAACACAGTCTTCATAGCATTGAATAAATACTGGCCTGAGATTGTGTCTTAGATTGAGTGAAGTCTGAGTGTATTGAAGTATAGTCAATTAGCTTAAGCTTCGTCTACTTGAAACTTTTTATAATGCGACAGTTTCAATAATTTATACAGATATTTATAATTATTTTTAATATAGTTGCATTTTTACATGTATATACTGTGGGCACACCTTATATATCCTTATATATCATTTTTACATGTATATACTGTGGGCACACCTTATATATCTGTAGGTGTCCGCAGGCCGCATAAAACACTCCGGCGGGCCGCATGTGGCCGGCGGGCCGTAATTTGCCCACCCCTGATGTAGACAAAACAAGTTGAACTGAGCATTATTATTACTTGAAAAGCGAGACGTTAATGAAGAAACTAACGAATCAAGATACGGAGTGTAAAGCTGTGTTCTGTAATAACTCTCTAAATCCGAACATGTGGTTTTCGCTCGGTGTGTCTGTCGACTGCAACTTCTCGGCTGCACCAATCCAATACCAAGTGTATCTGACAGCAGTCTCGCCTTCCTCAAGATGCCATCCCTTAAGTGTACCTCAGCATGGTCAAGTTGATTTTTGATAATGTCATCAATGTGACTGCTGATGTGTTGTTGAACTTTGCAACATCAGGGATACTGATTAAAGAACAGATGAATACTTGAGGACAATTAAAAGAAAAATCAGAAACACACGAGAAACAGGCATTCATTACACATATATGCAGTTTGTCTGGTTTCACTTACAGCCGTTATTTTTAGATACGCGACACAAAAGTTTTGACTTAAATTGCGAATGAATTCGTATTTCTCAGTTTATCGTGTCTCACACAAAAGAAGTAAATTTAGCACAAACGCTCTAGCTTGGGACTGTTACGGAAGAAATAGATAATCTTCTTCATGACACTGACAGCATACGTATATCTGAAACGTCATTCAGGTCATTAATAACAAAGTTAAGAATGTGAGACGCGCTACGGACAAAGGCTGCTTTTTATATATTTTTCAACAATCCTTGTCTGAACATAGTACTAAATGCTAGCCATCACGGGGCAGCCATCGTAGCCTTGGCCGAGTAGTTTGTTCATGTGTAAAATGTACACAATGTATTGGCTGACAATGACGTTAGACACAGGCAGTGCGTCCCTCTTAACAATAGTGACAAAAGAAATGAATTCTTCTCGAATACAATCGTCATTAACAATGCTCAAACACATCTATTCAGTGCCAGAGATATCTGCAGTTTTATCACCAAAATACCCAGTAAACGCAGTTAATTCATGATGCTTCTGCTCGTATTTTGTTTCTTGCTGCTGCCAGAGCTCCGTCGATACAAATCAACATTTTGACTCAAGACAATGGCAAGTGAAGAACTTTCTTAAGTTTCTTCTATCGTCAACTGGTGGACGTTAACCTGCTATTTTATCGAGCGCTAACACTGACTGCAACTCCCCAAATACATGTACCAAGATGACTGCACTCTTCAAGCTTGTTCAAAGAAACTCTCACATATGTCAAATCGAAAGATAGCTGGCAAGGACTTTTCCTCCAAGGCAGAAAAAAAACGTTTATCATATTCTAGGTGTGATGATTGTATTTGTATACAGTATTATATATAGCACTTGATAGAATCTTGGTTGTAAGATATAACGATTTCTATGTTATGATTTCATTGGTCTGTAAGTACAGTTACGACCCTTGGGAGATCGTTATTGTAATCAGAGGCATGAGTTTTGAAGTCTAATCATATAGTTTAAGTACTGTACAAGGCAGTTTGTGTATATTTAATAGTTTAACATTTGATGCATTGTCTATAATCACAGATATTCTGATTGCTTTTTATTAAATTTATATTTCTTTCTTAATCCCTGGAAGAAAAAGGTTATATGTCCATGTCAAAGCCATGTCAGGAGTTCACAACACTAGGTGTTAACTAAATATAATGGTAACTATCAGTGGCGTCACTATGGTGAGTGTCACCCGGTGCGGTCAGCTCAAGGTGTCACCCCCGCCTCCTTTAAAAAATCTTTTTTTTTTCGTTTGTTTGTTGCGCGGTAATACATATAGTTTATAATGTTACGTTCTCTCTCCTAATCGGGCCTTCTGTAAACACTGCTAAACACAACACAGCACATCTAACGCATCAAGAACTTGACAACAAGAGCTCTGGTTAATCTGGTACTTTAATAATGAGTGAATAAGTAGATAACAGCCAATACTAGACAATTGGCAACAAACACATCAACAACTAAAATGCCACTCTGTACATCAACGTACAAAACTCTACTGTCTCTATCTCGTACATAACACATGAGGACTCAACCAGGACCGACTTCATAGCCAGACTAACAGTCCAGGTCTCCTTCGTGTCCTATCTTGAACCGCCGCCTTCTTACACACTAAGCCTTTAGTCGGCGCCTTCGGGGTCACGGAGGTCACGCTCTAGTCCACACAGGCTCTCGATCACATGACCATAACATTGATCATATTTGCGTGTAACCGCAGTACTGTCCCTTCTCCATCGCCTGAGTTCACGTGTGTCAGCTGAACCTACAGTTAACCTTTTCGCGCCGCCAATATGGTTATGATCTGTCAACAGTTATAGAAATGAGTGTATATTAAACCTTTAAAATTCAGCTGTTTATTACAAGTTATCTACATTTCACTGGGTTTGCGTAGTCATGTGAAATTATGCACGCATCCTTAATCTTTGGAATCGAAAACATTGCCATTAATATTTAGTTCAATTTTGCAACAACGCAATCATAAGTAAATGTTACTTTTTTTTTCTGGATTTCAAACTTGAAAACGTATCGCTAACTTCAAGTTAATGTCTGTAACGATCTCATTTTTAATAAAATTCCGCTTTGTGAAAGTGTCGTTTGTTCCCTTTGTCTAAAAAAGTTCTTAATTTTAAAAATCCTTTTTCACATACACCATAGATAAGCAGATGGTAAGAAATGGTGGATGGCTTTGTTAAATGATTTAAAGATATTCTTGAAAGCCTTAGTGGCATATGAAACATGCAAATGTCCACTTTTATTTTCTTTAAGAATAACTTTTGTTGCCTTTAGATCCGTTCTCAGTCATTGTATTTCTGATTGAATGTCGCCTTTTGAAAAATCATCATATAGTCATACGCGACTATTTTGAAACTAACATCTACAATACTTTGTTGGTTGTTGAACTATAGAATTTTTCGGTTGGATTGCTCCATATTTATCTGCTACATCAATGATTGCTTCCAGTAAGAGTTAAAGCTCAGAGTAAAAATATGGTCAATGCACATAAGAATGAACCTCTTTTTATCCTCTTAAATCAACGGTTCTCAACCTTTTTTGCTCGGCGACACCTTTTTACAATTCCTCACTATGCCGCGACCCCCCCCCCCCAAACAGTAAATCTGATTTTCATTGCCAAAGCTTTATGTTTAATCATGAAACAATTTGTAATTATATTCTCTTTATAATATCTCTTTAAGATATGCATTTATTTATCTTACTATTTCTAATTCCTATTATTCACATTGCATACACATGTGACGTTTTTCTGTATTTAGACATGATAATGAACAGGCTGTTGTGCAAATAATGTATTATTGCAAACTGAAGAAGAAAAAGCAACACAGACAAATTGGGACATGACTACAGACACTTGATCCAGATGTCTGTAATAGAGAAATATTTCGCTGCATCTTTATTAATGAGTTCAATAAACTATTTCTGTAACCTAAACATTTTCACTTTTGACTTTCATTGGAGTTCTGGCATGTGCAAATGGGATGTTAAGTAATTTGGAAAGTTTGATGAAATTTTGTCCGCAAAGCATTAGCAAATGGCATCACTGATAATTCGACATAAATAACTTCGCTACAATTGACATACAAACTGATGGGGCAGGCAGAGGAAACATTGGTGAATGTCTTACGAGAGTGTCCAAATGCTGCGAGGAGACAACTGAAGGGTCACTTGAACTCCATGGAGGCTATGAGACACTACGTTCAACAACAGAGTTTCTTACCAGCACTATGGGAGGCCCACAACAGAGTTTCTTACCAGAGCACTACGAGAGGCCCATGCTTTTCTGCCCTACTACCATTAGAAGTTCATCCAAGGTTCATGTTCTCCAATACGTTATGCATTTCTATACAAAGTTTACGTATTAAAATTCAAATTTATGGATGCACTGTTCAACCTTTTTCAAAACGTACACATTTTGGTTCACATATTACAGATTTAACACCTTAGTATTTAAATTAGACACCCTATATGAACTTTATAAGTGGCGAACCTTAAACTTCACTTATATCTTATTATTATTGACGATTAATAATGACTCATGACCTTACGTACGACATACCAGAACTTTACAACACGACCAGGCTTATGCATTAAGCGCATTTACTTAAACTGTTGAAATTTGTTCTGCTGCGACAATTAAAATGTTTGAAATGAATTCTGATTCTGCTGTCTGCTACATCTATCTTCGAATAACAATAAAAAATAGTAATTTCCGTTGTTACAAAAACATGTATGTGTCAAGTTTTACATTTTAGATTAGGCCATACTTTCGATGGTCTTAAACGACCCCTGACAAATTGTCAATCGACCCCCAAGGGGGTCGCGACCCACAGGTTAAGAACCCCTGTCTTAAATATGGTAAGGTTTTCCAAAAAAAGGCCCCTGGTTAAGTTCCACGGTTCTGGTTCTTTTTGCGCTGATATGTTGATCTGTTGGTGCTGGCTTCTGTCTTCAGGTCAGGAACAAAGTGACAAATGTCAATACTAAGACAAGCTGGTGGTGCTGTTTCAAGAGAGATAAAAAAAAAATGGCTAAGTCCAACTCTCTCTTCAAAGAATAAAATAAGCAACCTCACAGGTTGAATAGACGATCACGCAGTGTGGTAGTAGGGCATACCATCACTCGTGTGTATATCTAGTAGATTCCAAGCTCAGCAACACTGCAACAGTCAATAACACAACAAGGTGACTCTAACGATCAGCTTGTAAATATGTTACGTTCTTCTCTCTCTCTCCTAATCAGGCGTTCTGTAAAAAAACTACTAAACACACAACACATCAACACAAGAACCTGACAACAAGAGCTCCAAATAATCTGGTACTTTAATAATGGTCAACTAAATAGATAACAGCCAATACTAGACAATTGGCAACATAATCAACAACTACTAATGGTGCACTGTACATCACCGTACTAAACTATACTGCCTCTATCTCTTCCTGGACTCGTACATAACACTTGTGGACTCCGCCATGACCGACTTCATGGTCGACTAACAATCCCGGTCTCCTCCGTGTCCTGTCTTGAACTGCACTGCCTTACACACTCTGTCTCTGGTTTACGCAGGCCTATGATCAGATGACCATAACACTCTAAATCACAAGCACAAATGTAGACCAGATCAAGTAGACACAATGAATAAACAAATGTTAATCCAGTAATCCTACAGTAATCCTCCAGTAGTGTACTTATCCAGATCAGTGGCGTAGCAAGGTACTCGTGGGCCCGGGTTCAAGAATATGTTGATGGGCCCCACCCCCCAAATGAAAGGATCATTTAAGATCATGGTTAAGTACTAGTTAGCACACTGAGCATAATGCGCCCGTGGGTGCTTTTGTTGAAACAATAACTGAAGGCTATTGTACTGTCCACTCATATTGGAAAACCATCATGGCCTTGACATCGTCAGTAATTTTAAGAAAGATGGTGATATTTTATTAATTTAGAGTATTTGTTCAGTCAAACCTGAAGACTTCTGGTTCGGACAAATATGAAAACCTAAAAATGACTCTCTGATTACAATTTCTTTGGGTAGTTCGTCATTGGAGTTCACAAAACATTTTCAGATAATGCAATTTTAATAAATTTGTAATTCTCTTTGAGGGCTGTAAATCATGATATCTAATTGGATCTCCTTTAGTATTTTTTTCTAAAATTGCATTGCCCAACAGGTCTATTATATCTTTGAATCTGTGAGTAGAGGTAAAGGCTTATGTTTTTGAATTCTTAAGAATTTATTTATTGCTAAGATATTGTCGTTATTACTTGTGTCACCAAAACGACACTCTTCGCGATGACCACTAAATGAAAGGTTGTTGCATGCTTAAGTTAAAACTAACATTCACTATGCGATTAATTACTTTCAGCCAGTAATTATCAACTTCTTCAATGTATTCTTTGTTTGCATCATCCACCGTTCTCAGTCTTTCATGTTGTCTGTATGTTTGGCAAGCTTGTTGCTGAAGTTAAGTCATCATTAGGCCTATCCTTTTTTTGACGATACGGTTGAAAAACTAACAACATTGATGCTGTGTCAGGATATAAAACCGAGACCATCGAGACCATCCGAACGACTGTCCAGTGCACATACTAGACGACAAGGCAGCCATTCAAGTGAAAGACACTATTCCATGATAAATGTAATTATCGCTCTATCTAAAAAAAAGTTTTGTTATAAGCCTCCTCCCTAATTCAGTCATGGTAATTAGCTAAAATGTCATCAGCTTTAACGTTTTCGTAAGTAACATAATATGATGTCTCTTTTCATTGTTTAATATCTAATTGTAAGTCTAGGCCTATATATAGATTTCTGATAATAGAAAAATGAAAACAAAAAGGATGCTTACTTTAAAAAAAAAAGCACAAAAAAAGGTAAAACTATCAACGGTTTAATTAACATAGAGGAACAAAAAAGAAATAATGGGAGTTTGGGACCCAACGGTCACCACCAACGCACCGTCACCTACAATAAACCTGATGAAGGCAGTTCCTTACAATGACTGTAGGTGAAAATACGGGTTAATGTTTAGAAGTTAAAATGACATTTGATATGACGTTTAGGATATTTTAAGGAGACTTTTAAATTTTGAACCATTTGTTACAAAATTACAGTGTAGGACAGGCCACAGTTGGTCATTAGTCATGGGACCAAGTGATACGAAACCCCTACGCGCCATGCAGTGCCGTATTTAGAGCTGAAAAAGCCTTAACCTATTTGAGATATGGGGCCCTATATAAGTCTAAATATTGTATGTAACTGCTAAATATTTCTTGGAGGCCCTAAGCTAAAGCTTATGTTGCATAGAGGTAAATCCGACCCTGGCCCATGGTTGTTACACCATCGGGTATGGGCTCCTAAATGGTCGTGGGCCCGGGTTCATTGAACCCCTTCGCGCCATGGATGCTACGCCAATGATCCAGATGTAGATCTAGATCTAGCAAACTACAAAGATGACGACCTAGTCTGTAGTCAGAGAAGAGTCGCCATTCCTGTTGATGTGTGGATAAATGTAGATGTTTTATGCGAGGGTTCCCGGTCATTTCATCCCCGGTCACTTCATCCCCGGTCATTTCATCCTCTGGTCACTTCATCCCCGGTCATTTCATCCTCTGGTCACTTCATCCCCGGTCATTTCATCCCCTGGTCACTTCATCCCTGGTCACTTCATCCCCGGTCATTTCATCCCCTGATATTTTCATCATCTGATCATTTTTATCTGTAATTGTAATTTTAAAAATCATGAAATGAGCAATATTTAATATATTCATTTTTTATTTAAATGACAAAATTGTAACACGTTAATGTTTAAAAGGAATTAAAGCAAAACTTATACAGGCGACATGATATCACGAGGATGTGTGAACTCCGCCTTTATTAGAAAAAAATAAAACCTTATTTCAAGGCTAAAAATGACCGCCCATTTTCAAAAAAAAAAAAAAGAGCGATTGAAAAATAAAATAAAGTGAAACATGGTCGTACTTTCACCACACCTTGGCCTTTGATGATAAGTTATCAGCGGCATAATCATAATTATTCTAATCGCACTTCTATCTCTCAAATGATTTTTTACTACTTCCACCAAACCTTGGCCTTCGATCCGGATAATATTATGATATTACAACCCCCACATCCAATAGAAGCGCTTTAGCTAAGTACATAACCAGATTTACAATATAATATAAGATTTCTCATTAAAAAAACAAAGTGGAAGAGGAAACACTATAAACGCATTAGTAACAAGTCATAAAATGTCAAAAAGCATTCGACACAATCATATTTATATATAAAATATTTAATTGGGGATGAAGTGACCGGGGGATGAAGTGACCAGGAGATGAAGTGACCAGGGATGAAGTGACCGGGGATGAAGTGACCGGGGATGAAGTGACCGGTCACCTTATGTGAGTTAGAACTAGACACAATCAACAGAACAGTTAAGAGATAGATTCAATAACTCCAGCTGATAACTTCAACAATTTAATGAATAAAAAGGGCCCACCAAGACGACCGAACAACAGTCCAGACCGCATACCGCACTTAACAGACTAGACATATATTGCATATATCAGAAATATTATCGTTCGCGAAGATGTGACCACTGCCTTATCTATGACGTCCACCTGTAGATAACTTATTGTAAAATAACACATAATAAGAGAAGATGCTAGTTTATTTTCTATTTTCTCTTATTATTTATATAAAATCAAATCTGGTTTGATATATACAGCTCCTCTTTCGCGGTTGAAGATGAACACAATGGAATTCATTCACCAGTCGTAAACAAACAACATTTAGCCACGTAATAATATTGATAAAACACATCACGTGACAGCCTTTATGGATTACGTATTTTGCATAGAAGAGATAGAGAATCACGTGGCTATATGTTGTTTGTTTACGATTGGTGAATGGGGTCCATTCGCATTTCCTGTTTGAATGTCGCCTTTTGAAAAATCAGCATATAGGCCTACGCCAATATTTTGAGTAGAGCTGAACCATAGGTTCTTGAAACTCTAGGCCAGCAAAAGCGAGCAAGAGCTCCCTCTCACCGGCCTGATTGAACCGTGTGTTCTGTCTGGCTGAGTGTCTTGTGTCAATTTTGACGCTGTCATTTCCAGTGACAGTGTCGCTGCGGACTCGCGGACTAGAGTCTCGGTCGGAGGCCGCGTACACAGGGAACCTCTGCCATTTTCCAATAAATACGAAGATGGCTACAAAGTCCAATCATGGTCCAATGGACCTCATTCACCAATTGTAAACAAACAACATTTAGCCACGTGGTGCTTTATCTCTTCTATATAATTTACGATCTCATGTTTAATTCATGATGGTTGTCACGTGACATTTTTTTTTCATTGTTTTATCAATAAGATCACGTGACTAAATGTTGTTTGTTTACGATTGGTGAATGAGGTCCATTGTCACTTTATTTTAAAAAATTCAAAATATACCTCAAGAAAAGAAACATTGTTTTAAACAAAACAAAAGACAATTTAACTTTGGTTTCATTAGACTGTTTGGAAGAAGAAAAAAATGGACCAAAAAAAAACAGAACTTGAAGCTGAGATGGACCCTCCTTCCCACCGCTATAAGTGGCATCAAGTGACAACGTCGTAACTACAAAATGTGGGTTGATATAGCCCACACCACACTGCAATTATTATGATAGCATTTTATTCCCGCTGAAATGTAGAGTACAATTGTGGTCTGTTTGAAATGGGGTCAGTGGGTGAGAGGAGAATGACCCGCTGGGTCAGACGTGTCAGTTCATGAGTTCCGTCTGCACGTCTCTGAATCTGTGTGCAGCAGGCGTGTCGAGATTGAGATAATGCGTGTCAAATTTGCCGCCTTCAAATTAAGGGGACATAAATATAAGTAGTATAGGAACAAGGACTGCGTGCTAACAGTTATTATTATAAGACTAAGTAGTTTCAAATTTTATTCTTGCATACAAGCTGCTTACAATCCATTTTTGTATCAAAGACTAGACACTGAGGAGTCTTACCAAATTTAAGCATATAATAGGAAGGAATAAATCCAGGAACAAAACCAGCTATTATTAGCAGGATTTAGTTGCCAGACTTGTAAATTTTTGGATTTGAGTGGGTGCCATTCCCATGATTTCCATTTATGTTTTACAGGCGGCGATACCGATAATTATTCTTACCAATATTTAAAAATATTATATCAAGGATCACAGCAGGGACCCCTTTGTAGTGAACACCAGTAATGTCCAAACATTTTTAGAACGTGGGTAAAAAAAAAATAATTACCGACTCATGGATCAATCCCCCCCCCCTCCAAAAAAAAAAAAAAGTAGAAGTCGAATCCAAGGTTAGCGAGCTTCAGCAGACTCATTCACTGTGGGTCAATGTTTCATTGGGTTGGATAGAATGGCAAAGTGGGCCGGAAAAAGCCCCCGGCCCCTATGCTGGAAATCGCTGGCCCACACAATATGACATTGCGTCAATTCATTACACTTAGATCAGAACCACCTATTCGAACATCACAAGTCTATAATGACATTGTGTGCAGTAATAGCACTTAGGTCGAGACAAAGTACACCACAATGTGATAGCATGTCAACTCATCACACTTAGGTCAGGACCTTCTCGTACGCCACTAAATTTATACAATAAATGTGAACAGTTATCACATCAAAATTTTATTTTAACATTAACACTATGATTGAATTTTTTAAATTTAAAAATATTTAAAAGCAAATTTATATAGCAGCTCTATTTGCCTTTCTTAAACATTCGTCCATAGAAAATACTTCTTAGAATATGTTTTATTAAAGTTAGGTGACATTTCCTATCAAAATTACTTGCATCTTTTAACTGATAGAAATCGATAAATAATGTGTTGGTCAGATGAAATGCACGTGTGATTATAGAAATACATTGTAAAGCATTAATGAGACAGACATTGCTTAGGCCAAAACCTAAGCTAAAAAGAGTTGCTAAAGCCATAATTTTAATTATCTATAATCTAAATAAAAAGTTAAGTTATAATCTAAATAGTACGAGTTACTAAAGTCATAATTAAAATAAAAGAGCTGCTTAAGTCCTAATCATAAAGTTATATATTATATCTAGACTGGAAACCGGAAACTAATTCTTATCCATGATTGATCGATTCACACACACACACACAGATATATATTATATACGCAACTCTTATTCAAGCTCTAATAGAAGTCGCTCCAATCAATCTTTTCTGTCTTAGAAAAGAAATGATCTTTATCTTATCTTTAGTTTTCAAAGTTTAGAAATAATGTCTTATCTTTAGTTTTCAAAGCTTAGAAATAATGCAAAATCATTTCTCGGATTTTCTTTAGAATGGACTATTAATCATATAACTATATATTCAAGCTAATATTTGAAACAAAGCCATTTCCTGTTAGTTTACATTGAGATGTTTCAAAAAAGCTAGCTCGAAATAGTTCATGTCTGTTGCTTTTAATCATCTATGTACATTTAAATAGATTGATTACCTAGATCTTTCTAGATTATGTATCAAGAAATTGCAAAATAATAATTATAAAACGAGAGTAATCTTATTTTTGATGTTCAATTACTAGTTCTAAATCTAAAAATTAAATTATATGTCACAAAGGTTAGATTGGGGAGGGGGTATTATTATTCAGAAAAATATTAAAGTTTTTTAACTATTTCTAGGTAAAAAGATAGAAGAAGAGACGTTGACGATTTAAATGTAACATTCAAACTAATAATGTAACACGATAATATAATGAAACTAAAGTGAAAACGTGAGAATTTGATCACAAACAAAAAAGAGAACAGAGGAAAAAAAAAAGAAACATGCAGAAGAGAACATAAAAATCGGGGTAAGGTTATTAGAGATACATGGGAATTAAAAGTGTTATTCTATATTGTGGTGTTGTATGTGCAGTCATTGCTTGAAACTTTTGATGCAGCAACAACTGTTGTGAATGTCTGAGAGTTTCACTTACCTTACGGCTAATTGGATTGCTCTTTCCAACCTTACAGTGGCAGACGTCAATTGCAGCACGATTAAGGAGATTAAGCATCATAGTGTGTGTGTGAGTTTGTGTGAGTGCATTAAGTGTGTATGTGTGTGTCCAGGGCCGGCCTTAGATAATTGCAGGCCTTATGCAAAGTGAATTTGGTATCCCCATATCAAATCAAAAAAAATATTTTAAAAAACGCGAAAAAGAAAATTAAGCAATTTATTTAAAACCTAGTCAGGCTACCTGGCTAGTATATACTAACAATAAGATTGGGCACAAGTTTTGCTATTTTTTCTTTAAAAAAATGTTTTAAGTCCTGTGCGATGCCCCCGCCAATTGTAGCCCCCCCTAGGCCTCGGCGGCTGTCTTGTTTGTCTATGCCAAAGGCCGACCCTGATGTGTGTTTTAAGTGCGTGCGTATAATAATTAGTAATTTAAATAATTAAAAGTTTTTGGGACGGGTAAGATGCATTCGATTATATTTGTAAAAAGAAGAAAAATAGAAGAAAAAAATCTGCATTGTAGCTATAAATTAAATCTAGAGAACGAAGAAGATCTAGATCTACATAGATTCTAGTAGATAGACTAAATATATAAAAATAGATCTAGATTCTAGTTAAACTAGTAGATGTAGTTCTAGAGATCTTTATTTCATTGAGCATCAAATGAAAACTAGAAAATGCTAAAAGATCTAGATCTAGTAATCGATCTAGACTCTATATGACTATATCTAGATCTACAATAAATCTCTCATAGATCTAGAGTCTATAATGAGTATGTTTATATAATTTCTTCATTATTTGTAAGATTTCATCATACTTAATGTTATAGACAAATCATTTAGATCTAGAAGCTAGTACTCAACTAGTCTAGTAGACTCTATCTATCAGTCTATGTACCTTGCCTACTCTAGTCTCTAGATTCTAGATCTACATTTAGATAATAGATCTACTATCATCTAGAATCTAGATCATATATATATATATATATATCTAGTTCTCGATTCTCCTTATGTAGATCTACACGCTCTCCCGACAAGTCAGTTGATCTAGATCTATCTAGATTCTATATATCTAGAATCTAAAGATAGTTATGCAAATGAATTTTAAACTTACGAGGTTCAATGTTAGCTTTTTCTTCTATTTTTGATTCTAAGAAGAGTCCTACCTTTGAGTAATAAATAATCCAATCTGCTCCAATAATCCGTGCTATTTCAATAATCCAAGTTGTAAGGAATATCCAATAGTTGAATCACATTAAATTATCCAAAAAAGTAGATGATTGAAAAAGAAATATTGTTCACAAGAACACCAATAACAACACGTCTGCTTCCACTCAAAGTAGGTCTATTCTAGATCTAGGTGGTCTCAAACTATCTCTACATGAGAAAAAAAAAGTTAACTTCCGGTCAATGCAATGTATTGCTTCGCTTGAATGAATTACGTTACGTGTAAAACTAAAGTAGCAGTTGAAATTCGTTCAATATACTGATAATAAGGCGTGTCTTCGAGTCCGAAGATTAATTAGGTATGCAGTATTTCCCGTGGTTAACCAGTCCCAGCTGCGGCCTACATATTTTGCCACAATTAGCGTAGACAAAACCATTTTCCATTTTGGTGGATTTAGATTTTCTTTTCGCCGTCGACATTAGTCCTCGGCAGTAGATTTTCGTTTGGCCTTAAATGTGTGTCTCGCGGCCTTTGAAAGAGATATCCAGCTGTCTGGATCCGCTGCTTTCTTTAATGTTCATATGTAATGAGAGAAAATTGACAGTTCTCAAATAAAAAAAAAAGAAACAAAAAAGGTCGACCTGTTGAGCCTATCTAGTATAGCAAGGTCTTATTTTTTTTAACTCAAAAGACGTCTTTGTTTACATTTTTTTTTTTTTTTTTTTTTGAGGTTTATGTTCCAAAATTTATTTATAATTTAAATGGAAATACAAATTAGTTTTTTCCCCTGGCAACATTAATAAAACTCCCCTCTCCTTATCACAGGGTTCTTAGCGCTCCTAAAAAAAATAAAAGTCTCCTAATATTCTACTAAAAATTGCCAGAATTCTCCTAAAATGTTGTCCACTCTCCCAATAATTTTTAAAAAAATTAGAATCTTGCTTATTTCTTGCTAAAAATGTGGGTGGAAAACAACAACAGGTAACTAGGCATTCTGATCGCATGACGTTACGGGCTGGCTGTGTTAATGAGCTGACCAGTGACGCGACGCGTTTACACCGCCTTTTACCGTGACCTCCGTGTCCCTCTCTCTCTCTCTCTCTCTCTCTCTCTCTCTACGTTGAATGTGCCGGGACCCGCGACCTCGTGATTGAAGATGACCTTGACTCAAGCAAGCATTTGACCTGGCAGCGTAGAAATGGTTGTTCCCTTTCATTGTTACGACTGAAGGCGCGCTAGATCTAGTCTGTAGTGATTATTGTCTATAATTAGAGCAATTACCAGCCTAATGTGTGGACAACACCCCTCCGGGCCCTCCCACAACCCTTACCTAAAATCTTCTTATTCTAACTGTAAGAGTGACTTCGCGTAGAAAGTCCGTAAATCATCTAGCTAGAAATAGTATCTAGATTGATTTAGATATACGTTAGATCTAGAGAAGACGATTCGCACCTAACCTGAAAACTCCATAATTTTAGTCAATTCAATGATCTCTATGAATTTAGGAAATTTAGGCACTTTTTTGACAAGACGGAAAATTAGGCACTGGATAATAGGCACTCTTTAATTAGCGACCTTAATTTTGAAAATAATTTTAAGATTTTAATGTATATTTCATCCTTAGACCATGGGCTATCGGTGACGTTCTAAAAAAAATAGCAACTATAACGATTCTTACTGAATTTTCTTGATATAAAAGAAAAGCTGACAAAACGGGGGGAAATGACAATCATGAGAATGTGTGGAAAAAAATGACTCCGGATTAAGAGCCATTATAAAATGATGATTCTCCTCTCATTTCTTCACCTCCGTAGCCCTCCCCCCTCCACGCACTCCCATTAAAAGGAGAGGATTTGTCGCGGGTAGATGTTGAGCTATGTCGTGAAAATGAGGCAATGAGTCTCAAAGCTACACACTGGAGTTAAGGGCAGGGAACAGCATTGTATACCAAGGTGTTAAAATTAGAGTGGGAATGGGGATCATATACTGATCAACTTACGTAGTATTCATATTTTATAAACAGTCTTAATCTCTATTATCAACACTCCTTCTTTCTATTTTTAATGGGTAGCCTCTTTACGAAGATCTATTGTGTGAGTGTATATGTGTGTTACCTCCTTCAAATATTATTTGTGGTAATTAATATTTATTGAATATATATGTAAATTTATGTAATATAATATTTAAATAAAAGGTATATGGTTGGAAATTGTAAAACGGCTAGAAATCACGATCAAATATGTTTTGAAAAGACAGATGAGTTAAACATTTCTATGTCATGTTTTTTTAATGGAATATTGGTCTCTTATAGATACTTAGTCTGCTTATAGCAGATTGTTGATGTTCCAATTTAACCCCGCCTTCTCTATCATAAACCAAATTTAATATATGGCCTATTTACTACAATTTTCGAGAAGGTATGATATTCCCCCATTCCTTTTGTGTTCAGTACCACATACAATTTTTTGCTCTTTAGAATGAAAAATAAAAAAGTCAAAAAAGGTTTCATACACACATTATTAAACAAACACTTACACACACACAGTCAATTGTTGATTAAAACAACAACAACAACACTCGTTTCCCTTTCAACACTGCCCAATGAAATTTAACTATCTGCATTTCCTTTATATTATTATTTGTATTACTGTTATTAACATTATGATGGTTAAAACTGAAATTCGTCTACCAAAGTTTTTGAAAGCTCTGCAAAGCCTATAAAATTGAACTCCCCAAACGTCCATTTGTACTATATGCTGATCTACTTTCCTTACACCGCCAGTGTGTAGCCTTGAGACTCATTACGTAATTTTCACGGCCAAGTTCAACATCTACCCACGACTAATCCTCTCCTTTTAGTGGGAGTGCGTGGAAAAGGGGGGGGGGGGGGGGGCTAAAGGGCATTACGTGCGTTACTTCGAGGTTTAAACAAGACCAATCGTTGTTATCGCTATAACAATAGGCAATATGTCTCGGTTTTTATGTTAATAAACTAATACAAGTATTTAGTTTATAATCAATACAATAGTAATTCAAATATCTATAGTTCTCTCTTTTTATATTAATTAAAAATGAACAATTCTACTTGGAAGATCTAATTTTGTGAGTATAAGTGTGTGTTAAAAATTTCTTTATCAATGTTTTGAGAAAATTGGTCTCATATGAATACTTATTCAGCGCTTATTCAGCGGTAGAGTTCTTACAATGAGTCAGGCTCCCTTACACAGGCGACTTTCTCACAAGAAATAAAGGTTTATGAGCCGATCATCATCCACATCTTTACCGCCCCTCCCCGTTTTAAAAGTACTACCCCCCCCTTCCCTTTTCAGGAGCACTTCTTAAGGGTTAAAGTAGATGAGGAGAGAGCGATTATATTTATCATGAATACTCTCCGACATAATATATAATAAATATTTTATAATATTATTTAATCTAACGTATTTACATTGGTAACTAAACATGTACACAAATCGCGTAATTATCAATTTCAAAAACTCATCCGACAACCATAGGGGTTGGTGATGGAGGTGAAGCAATGAGCGGAGAATCATCTCTACCTCCCCTCCCCTGAATCATGTGATGTCTATATTATATAATGACTCTTAATCCGGAGTGTTGTTGTTGTTTTTTTGCCACACATTCTCATGATTATATTTTTCCCCCGTTTTGTTTCAGCTTTTCTTTTGTAACACTCGATGCTGGGTACATCAAACTCTTTAATAACACATAACACACAATAGGAGCTTGCTTACCGAGGGGAATAGCTCTATATACAAACACATAAACACAATGTCAACATCTCTATATTTTTCTTTCTCTTATTCTCTCTCTTTGTGTGTTTCTCTCTCTCTCTCTCTCTCTCGTCGTTCGGTATGCTTTGATTCTACTATCCTCCCTTTGTTTCTACAAAACTTTATTTAAAAAAAAAAAAGAAGATAGCTACAAGAGCAATTAATCAATGGCGTCTCAGCATTGCACGGGACCCTGGGCGAGTACCAAAAGGGACACGAATATTTGTACGATGGACTAAAGGTGTCGAAAGATTCTCTTTGTGGTGGGGCTCCAATCTCTCTCTTTCTTTTTCCCTCTAAGCCTTAATCTCTCTCTTATTCTCTATCTCTTCCCCCCTTTCTATCTCATTCCTTCGCTCTATCTCTTTTCTCTATCTCTTTTCTCTCTCTCCCTCTATTTCTCTCCTTTTTCCTCTCTTTGACCCCCTCTCTCTCTCTCTCTCCCTCTTTCTCTCTCTATTTCTCTCTCTCTCTCTCTCTCTCTCTCGTTGTAGTCTTGACCTGGTACGCTTTTCGCGCCATTTGTCACGTGAGCCATTTGTCGATAAACTCTTTGTCCAGTGAACTAATTATTGTTTTCAAAGAATTGTCATTGAATCTTCTTCAGAGTTAACATACGTTTTATATTTGACGGACAGGCGTGGGAGCTCCAGTTGCACACGTTCACAGACCACGGGGAATTTCAGACAGACACAAATGACCGCCACTCCAGCCAAGGGTCTCTGATGGCGGCCCCATTTGTGGAACGGCGTGTCGGACTTTTTGAACTGGGACTGGGGTGTGTGTGTGTGTCAGGTGTACCTTTCATTCTCAACATGGAGAATAAAAAAAAACATAAACAAAACACATAACAAAAACAAAACAAAAAACGGACAGAAGCGAGGCTCACTACCCGATGTTCGCCTATCTGCTTCCACTAACATTTCTACCGAGGCGCCACCTTAAGGTCAGGGGGATCTGGAATTAACTCGGTGTCATTGAACCAGCTGTCTCTGCACCATTTGTCGTGGCGCCTTTATTGACCTCAACCTATCCCTTGGTTTGTTAGCCCGTTGGGGCACCACTCATGATCGGTCAACCGTCTTCCTCCTTCCCTCTCTGTTCTTTGCTTTGCGATGTAAAGTTTTACCAAAAATTCTTCCAAAGACAGGCACGTCCATTCTTTTTGTTGTTTTCTAATCGCTTTCTCTGTCTGCCATAATATTTTTTTTTTACAGTGGTCAGCAGGCCTTTATTAAACGATTATAATGTCTTGAATTACTTTCCTTATTTCCGACCCAGTGCAGTCTTGCCAATGTTGGCATTATTTTGACGAGAAACTCGTGCGCTAATGGACACACGCGATGGCTTTGTTGAAGCACGGAGATACTTTTGGGCTGTATGACACGTTGCGGGGTTGACTGCAGACACTTGGTACTAGATTGACACGTGATATGACGTAATTATTTTCCTTTTTGAAGTAACGTTTGTAATATGTAAGATAACTTTATTGATCCAATCAAATGGAAATTCAGTTTGATACAATTGACACCCTCAGCGTAACTACTGTACAATAACAATATAGATGCACGATATAGATGCATATACGAACAACATTCACACACGAAAAACACATACACATGCATAACCAGCGCTTTATAAATAGACTTGAATGTTTATTTTAATGTCATCCAGGGTCTATTATTACTGAATGTTTTAATTTTCTTCTTTGATATAATTATTTTTTCACAGAACTGGATGTACGAATTAACAGTTGTGGTAAGTTCATCTGTCTGGGCAGTTGTTTACAAACATGTCCCAATCTGTTTGCTCCAGGCAACTTTGTGGCTGTAAAACAGCGTCGTCAGACCATGACTGGATGGACTGTACTTCGGGTTTTTTTTTGTTTTTAAAACCGATTTGTACACGGGTGTAAGTTTGGTCCGACTCTCCGAGGGGAAATAACAATCGAGATGTGTAGGCCATTTTTATGTTGCTATAACACATGTCCAAGGTTTTATCGTGCCTTGTGGGACAATTGACATATTGACTTTATGTTGGCAAGTGTTGAGCTAACGATAGATGATTGAAATCTCCCATAACTAGTCGGACAGCATCAGAACTATTTGTCCCAAGTATATGTACAATGTTTAGTACCGGTTATATGTTTTGCTGCTTTCTCTGTGTTGGCTGTGGGTTTTATATACACAAGTATGATGTAAAATTGTGTAGTTCAATATCGGTCGTGCACACTTTAGTTTTGATTGAGATATTGAAATGTAAGATAATATAAGGTTGCGCAACAAGATCCACTTTATTTAGAATCTTATAATGGCAAGCGATTATAGATCTAATTGTTATAACAATAAGCTACATATTAGAAATTTAGTTTTCGGTTTTTCAACACCGGGAAATATAGATATATTTAAAAATCTGAATTTTTTTACAATTTCTTGTAGTAGCGGTATCGTAATATTATTGGGTTGGAAAGATTCCATGTCTCTTGCAAAGCAACACCAAGTATGCAACGAATCCTCCAACCATTTATAACCTTGACCTTGTGCTAGTACACGTAGGGAAAAGAATAAGGCCACCAGACGTCTGCACATACACGCAGACAACTCTTACTACCTGTCATGTCTGGGTGTCAAGTTTTAGTCTCGCCGCTAGGGGTGGGGGGGGGGTTAGAATATAGAATATCTAATCAGAGACAACATAACAAGTTTATAATAGATTTTTAAAAAAATCGGCTCATAATTTATGGCTTTACAATCAATGATTGTAAATAGCCTACTTGGTAATGTACCGATCAATAATTCGTATCTTTCATATCTTATCTAATACAGACGTTACTTCAAAAAAGAGGATGATTACACAATTGTAGGTAATCAGTAGTGTAGCAATCAATCAGTGTTGGTAATTAACAATATACCAGTCAGTGATTGTAGGTAAAAGATTATTTGTTTTATGTTTGATCACAAAAAGCCAAGATTTGATTTGGAATAGTTTATTTTGGGAAAGGGGGCGATATGGTATAACCATTACTTTTTTTTTTGACGGTACGCACCGCTACGTCGTACCGGCACCTTTTTCAATGTGGGCAAAAAAAATTACTTTTCTTGTATTTTAACGTTTATTATTAATTTATAAATAGTTAAAAGTAAGGCAACCCATCACTGAGTGCCGGCATCTAGTTTCTTTTTACAAAAATAAAAAGCAGTGGGTCAGACCATTAACTTATTGGCACTAGTCGCCGTGGTCTATATTAAATCATGATGTTTTGCACTGAGCCGACTTCTGCACTGATCGCGAAGGACCCGCTCGGGAAAGACAGCCTTATGAACTCTCCGTGACTTACGCCTTCTTGGATGTAGCGCAGCGGTTCTCAACCTTTTATGCTCAGCGACCCCTTTTTACAATCCCCCACTTAGCCGCGACCCCCCCCCCCCCCGCACACACACAGCTATAGAAGAATAGACATTTAACAATCAATTTTTTCAATGGTCTTTGGCTACCCCTGGCAAATCGTCAATCGACTCTCAAGGGAGTCGCGACCCACAGGTTGAGAACACCTGATGTAGCGCAACCAGAAAAAAAATCTCAAGCATAGAAGATTACTTCATAGACGGTTGTGATGGTAGACTGGCAGACGTCTGTGGCGCGGGAAGACCTGTAAGACTAAGACAGAACTGTTCGATGGGTCAACCGTACTGGACACTTCGTAAAAGTATAAATGTCAGTTGGTCGACACAGGGGAACGTGGGTGGGTGCACTATGAGCTACAACCCCAGCTCCATTTTGTTTTATCCGCTCTAAAAACTCCAAGGGGGGGGGATAAGTACCTGTGTGGTGAAGCACTTGGATTCCTAGGGTTCTCAGCAAGAATTTCTGAAGACTGGTATTTTTAATTTCGTGATAATTATGATGCCTGTGTCTACACAACTCTAATGGGTACCTGGCATTCATAGGTCGGGGTAAAGGAGGTTGGTCGTTGTGCTGGCCACATGACACCATCGTTAAGCGTTGGCTTTTTAAACAGACAGGGCCGGATTAAATTGCATGCAGGCCCCGGGGCAGGATTTTGTTAAGCACCATACACTTTTTCTAAAAAACTTTAAAAAGACTTATATGATTATTATGAATAACAATACCGGTACTTAAATTATATCCAAAAGGATGCCATATTTTAGAAGAAATTAATTTAATCTCATTTTAAAAACATTATTTAAAATGTATATTTTAGTTTTAAAGAGTTGGCCTACAGTCTTGATTTTGCGGATGATAAGGTTTTTGGTAGTCTCACTGCCGTAAATCCGGAGCTATATTTACATATTATTATTATTATTAAAGACTCATGAGCATGCAACAAGCGGGCACTTGTTAATCACGACAATGTTGCCAACCGACGTAAGATTGTGGTGGCAAAAATACAAATAGAATGTTTGACCAAAAAGAAAAGTTCACACCCGTCATAATTCGGTAATATTTTTTTTTTATGATCTCACTTAAATCCGGGCATGAAAACAATAGCCTTTACATCATCTGACCTACAAATGGTGAGGTCTGAAAGGATACTTTTTATAATACCGGTACTAAAAACAAGGGAGAGAAAGCATGTTTGCTTTCATTGAGTAGTTCCACAAATTCAGTTTAAAAAAAAAAAAAGTCTAATTATGCTTCCTAACGAGTTTCTACATGTTTTACTTTTGTTCATTTCCCCATTATTATAACATGTAGTTGATACAAGTTTAGACCTGACCCTGAATTCTGAGATCCAGCTAGGCGCCCACAATCTCGGGGACTTTAAACCAGTCGTGCAGACCGACCTCCGTCTCTATTTCGTAGTGTTGACTCGCACCCTCTTTTTTTCCAACACATACAAATGAAGAGATGGGGCGAGAATGGATAAGTTGGCCTATTGCAACAGTGGGCATCTGTTCATTAACAGCACATCTATCTCTGGTCAGGTGTGTTGTGGGGTCACGGAGGTCACTGTTGTGGCAGCGAGCAGTGAGAAAAGGTTACATCATACTATATGACCAGCTGCTTGCTTCATAGTAACTTTATACATACTCATCTCTTTGCCTTTGATTCCGAAGATTGTGTGACTAAAGATGAATGCCCCATTTAACGTGGCAAAGCAGACCCAGTTGCGACCTGCATATTTTGCCACAACTTATGCATAAAAAGCAGGTTCTCTGAGGCCTACGTTCTTTTTTTTTTTTTCGTCGTCTGCGCCTGTCTTATCTGATGAATTACAGACGTTACTTCAAAGGAAAATTACGGCCTGTGAGAATCCAGTTATCTAGTTAATTAGTGATTTAGTATTTTCCAAGTCATTGCTTTTCCTGGCTGATTCAGACAACCCATTTCATGCTCTAATAGCACCATTGAAGAGGGAGCACTTGTACACATTTGTCCTAGCACGTGGAACAAGTAATGTGCTTTACCCTGCTGTCTTTCTGAGTATTTTATTTTGTTTTCAGAAAACTTTCAGACAATTTTTATTGATCCAATCAAATGGAAATTGTTTGTCTAGAACTGTCTTTGTCTTTGACCACCTCAAGTAACTACTGTAACAATAACAATATAGATGCAAATACGAACACCATTCACACACGGAACACATACACCCTAACAACCAGCGCTTTAGAAGTTAGACTTCTATAGACTTCACAGCCAGCGTTTTCTAAATTAGACTTCTATTGACTTCACAACCAGCGTTTTAAAAGTTAGACTTGTATGGACTTCTCGATTGAGACAGATGACCTTTCGTGTTTGTAAATTATGGTACAGCTAGTGTTATGTAGTATTGCTACTTTACTTTTTAACCTTCTGAGTGATTTTGATCATTGTGTTACTCTAATCAAATGTATTCTTTTCTGGCAGTTGTTTTTCTCTGTCACCTCGATCAAAATGGCGCCTCATTTGATCTTTATAGCGCATGGGGGAGGAGGGGGGTATCTGTTACGCCATCCTTCATTACGCTTAATTTAAAGATTGCATTTGGCATGCAATCATTCCAATACACAATACTCATATATAATATAATAATTTTGGGATTAATTTCCAATTGAATGAATAATACGTGAGGTAGATTTAGCAAATTTTATAACTAAGTGCTTAAAAAAAATAATTCCATTAGGAAAATAAGAGTTTAGATCTCAACAGTAGAAAGGTGGAAGAAATTGGTGTTAATATAAAGGCCTATAGGTCTGTGATTTGTCTCAATTTTGAAAGAAAAAAATATATATCACGAGATTTTTTAATTAGGAATCACTAAGTGCGCAAACAATTCCCGAAATTCGCAAAGTAGGCCTACTTGAATTTTATCTAGTGATCTTTATCTTCGCACATTTTAAGAATTTTTAATTGAAGTAGAGCGAGAGAGAGTGTGTGTGTATCTATGATGCAGATATTCTGCTCTATGACAAAGTTCGTTGGTTATAGAGAGAAACATTTTAAGCTTCAATTTTTACCGATTAAAAAAAAACATCTTATTATTCACTATTCACTGTGCAGAGATAACGAACGATCTGTAGATGACAGCTCTTTTATTTTTATTACGAACATGTAATGCTAATTTTAAAAAGATCAACAACGTCATAAACATAGTCAATATTTGATGAAATGGTTATTAATTATTTACGATGGGGGATTATTTACGAGGATGGTCGTGCGGTATGCGCGCTGGACTGTCGTTCGCGATGGTCCCGGGTTCAAACCCAGCCCGCTCCCCTCTCCCGTCGCCCTGAGGATGGTTTAGACTAGGAAGTAAATTATCTTCAACTCTGAATGAACATCCGAAACATGTAAAACATTTTACAAACAAACATAATAATTTAGTGATCCTTTGTCGGCACATCTGGGAAGCGTGGTCGAGAGACTAAGAACGCTTGAACTTAACTTTGCTTGGCTACCTATAAAAGGGGCTCGAGGTTCGACACCCGACTCGAGCAGTTAACAAACAAAAATGTAGGCTCAAGGCGCTGTGATAACATTACAAACATAAACAGGAGAGCTAAAATGACAAACTAATCTAAATAAAAAGTTTTAAACAGATATGTCTTATTAATGTTCTTCTTGAATTTAGTGTAGCATGTCTGTCTGAGATCAATGGGGAGTGAGTTCCAAACCTTTGATCCGTGCACAGAAATTGCCCGCAGACCGTAGCTTGTGAGGAAGTTATAGTTCTAACATGTGTTGCCTATAGGTAAATCCGGCCCTGGTATAATACTAAGTTTAATTTGATGTAGGCCCCCCAACCTAAGACAAAGGTAACGGTAGTCGCGAGATTGTACTTTAAATCCTAATTATTTCAAATAAAAGTGTCTCCAGGGCTACTAACTCTGATCAAACTTCAATTTTGTATTGTTTATATTTCTCTCTTTTGGATGACGAGTTTGCCGACCACTGGTTAGTATATTGTGTGTATGTGTATAGATCTATGTCCCTTGTGTCTAATCTTCGGTTCCAGGTATGTTTGCAGTGTCTTCTAGATCTAATTTAAATTTAGTAATGCCATCTTATTATCTAGTCAATTTTTACTTGCTTTGGCAACTAACTCTTTATCAACTTTATGGTAATTCTTTCATAGATTAAATAACTTTTATAACATGATTAATAAATTTAATTTATGTCTAGATTCTAGAGATGTATAGGCTTTAACTATAGACTATAATATAGATTATAGATATAGATCTAGACTATTCACTCTTATAGGGAATATAGGCCTTTAAGATAAAGTAAATTTGCTTACGTCACGATAACCGGCTCATCTAGATCTAGATATATGTGGAGGCGCGGTGGCTGAGCGGTAAAGCGCTTGGCTTCTGCACCTGGGGTCCCGGGTTCGAATCCCTGTGAAGGCTGGGATTTTTATATCGTGATCCTTGGGTGCCTCTGAATCCACCCATCTCTAATGGGTACCTGACATTAGTTGGGGAAAAGTAAAGGCGGTTGGTCGTTGTGCTGGCCACATGACACCCACAGAATCAGATTATATATATTTAGAGAGAGAGAATTCTAGATCTAGTAAACATCTAACTATTGTTGTGTTATTGTTACCTGTATCAAGTGTATCCTAGGCCTAGTCTTACTTTGTACTTATCATATTTGTGAAAAGAAAATGAGGCCTTAATAATTTTAGGTCTTAAGTTGTTCATTTGTGTTGAAATATGCATTGACAACTTGGTCTGCATAGCCATGTGAAATACTGCAGGCCTACTCATCCATAATCTTTGTATTAAAGATGGTGTCACTCATCCATAATCTTTGTATTAAAGATGGTGTCACTCATCCATAATCTTTGTATTAAAGATGGTGTCACTCATCCATAATCTTTGTATTAAAGAGTGTCTGCTTATCCATAACCATCACAGTCCTTTGTATTAAAGATGGTGCCTTTCTTTCTGCTAGAAATGTAACAGATCTAGTGGGAAGCGTGGTCGAGAGGCTAAGTGCGCTTGAACTTGGCTTGTCTTGACTACCTAAAAGGGGGCTCGAGGTTCGACACCCGACTCGGGCTCTGAGCATGATATAGGCATGAAAGTAGCGCTATATAAAAAATTATATTTTAAACAGGAGTGTTGTAATAAATAGTTTTTAACTTTTTTTTTTCAGATCAAAACACAGATCTCTTCTTTGTAATATAAAAAGGGAACATCATACAAATTGCTAGAAATTATTACCTCTGAGAAGCAGACAGTAAATAAAAATGCTAAAAAAATTGGTGTATCAATAATTCTTTAAGGCAAGTAGTCATTGACAAAGGTAGAATTTAACAATTTTGAATTTAATGTCATTGTCATAAAATTTTCCTAATAACCAAGGGCAAGCTATTAAACCACTGATTTAGCAAAGCAAATATCTGTAAGTTTCATTCTTTTTTTTTTTGTGTTGCTTTATCTTTTGTGTTATTGCATGCAAATTGAGCATGTTTTTAATTGAAATTATTTAAAGAATAATTATGTTAATTAATAGCTCATTTAGCTTCATATAGTTTTTATAGATCTAGTTTTAATAGTTAAATTGAAATTTTATCTTCAAAAAAACTTATCAAATCTGATTTCATAGTCCAATGTTTTATATATTCATTATCATAATTAAATTTTGGAACATTTTCAGATCATGAAGATGTAGACCAGCATGATGAAGATGTAGACCAGCATGATGAAGATGTAGACCAGCATGATGAAGATGTAGACCAACATGACGAAAAGGTAGACATGTACATGTAGACCAACATGAAGATGTAGACCAACATGAAGATGTAGACCAACATGAAGATGTAGACCAACATGAAGATGTAGACCTACATGAAGATGTAGACCAACATGAAGATGTAGATCAACATGAAGATGTAGACCAACATGAAGATGTAGACCAACATGAAGATGTAGACCAACATGAAGATGTAGATCAACATGAAGATGTAGACCAACATGAAGATGTAGACCTACATGAAGATGTAGATCAACATGAAGATGTAGACCAACATGAAGATGTAGACCAACATGAAGATGTAGACCAACATGATGAAAAGGTAGACATGTACATGTAGACCAGCATGAAGATGTAGACCAACATGAAGATATAGACCATTATGAAGATGTAGACCAGCATGAAGATGTAGACCAACATGAAGATGTAGACCAACATGAAGATATAGACCATTATGAAGATGTAGACCAGCATGAAGATGTAGACCAACATGAAGATGTAGACCAACATGAAGATGTAGACCAACATGAAGATGTAGACCAACATGATGAAAAGGTAGACATGTACATGTAGACCAGCATGATGATGATGTAGACCAACATGATGATGATGTAGACCAACATGAAGATGTAGAACAGCATGATGAAGATGTAGACCAACATGAAGATGTAGACCAACATGAAGATGTAGACCAACATGATGAAAATGTAGACATGTACATGTAGACCAGCATGAAGATGTAGACCAACATGAAGATGTAGACCAACATGAAGATACAGACCAACATGAAGATGTAGACCAACATGAAGATGAAGACCAACATGAAGATGTAGACCAACATGAAGATGTAGACCAACATGAAGATGAAGACCAACATGATGAAAAGGTAGACATGTACATGTAGACCAGCATGATGAAGATGTAGACCAACATGAAGATACAGACCAGCATGATGAAGATGTAGACCAACATGAAGATGTAGACCAACATGAAGATGTAGACCAACATGATGAAAAGGTAGACATGTACATGTAGACCAGCATGAAGATGTAGACCAACATGAAGATGTAGACCAACATGAAGATACAGACCAACATGAAGATGTAGACCAACATGAAGATGAAGACCAACATGAAGATGTAGACCAACATGAAGATGTAGACCAACATGAAGATGTAGACCAACATGAAGATGAAGACCAACATGATGAAAAGGTAGACATGTACATGTAGACCAGCATGATGAAGATGTAGACCAACATGAAGATACAGACCAGCATGATGAAGATGTAGACCAACATGAAGATATTTAAAAGTTAAAAATTACATATTTCAATGTTCAAAACTTGTAGATAAATGGATAAACTTTCAAATAATGAAATAAAAAAAGTTCGATTTTTAAATTTTAAATATCGATATTTTGCTCCCTAGTGGTGGTCCTCCTCCCCTTAGATAGAGACTCCTCCGAATCCACACATGCTGTTCTGGCTAGTATCTTGGGTGTTATGCAAATCCACTACTATTTCATCAACTATTGTACATTAGCCAAAGAACATTACAATTAATAAGATGAACGTACTCAAGACTTTCTACTACTATAAATGATGCATTCATTAACACTTGGGATGCCTGTCTTGTCTACTTATCCGTCGTTATTTAAATATCTCTAATTCTAATCAACCATGTTCTAAGCTATCGCCACATCGTTCTTCCTTGTTCGCCTATTCTCCTGCGTTATTCGTCTGTCTGACTACGTCACTGTCACTCCTTTAACCGTCGCTAAAAACAATACACAATATAATCTACCAAAGCTAACATACTCTCTAACTCAACTAGGACACAACAATGCCACGTAATTTAGGAGACAATATTACTTTCCAAAGACATATCAGTGAAAACGTTCATTCTACAGGCTTATAGCTGGTTAGCCTATGCAATAATTAATTAGTGTAAATATCTTTTAACTAGTATTACACACCGACCCGTGACTGTCTATTTATGCCGGAACATTCTCTCCTTTTAAACTTCTAATAAACTGGACGCATTTCAACCATCCACCTATTTTTGGCAGTCAATACCAGTATCTGTTACACCAGTGATGCCCAACCTAATTCGACCTGCGGGCCATTTTATTTCCGACACTCGCGTCGCTGGCCACAAAAAAAAAAGTAAAAAAAGAAATGAAATTGACCTGAAACTATTTGATTAGAAACCAGTGTATCTAGTACTTACATTCATCTATAGCACATTTGAAGTTTATCCCTTTTTTTTTAACAAGAATGCCGGAATATTTGTTTCATAATGCCGACTTTATGGTGTTAGTTTAAATAGCTAAACTTTTTGTATAAAACAAATATGTAAGCGTATTATCATGTTCCGAAAAAAAAAAAGGGAAGTTCACCTTTTCTGGTAGATTTTACATACAGAGTCCCATTTCATAAAAGAACAATTGACATGATAGCAACCAATCAGATAAAAAGTGAGGGCCATAGTGTAGGTAGAGATACATTTCTGCACTTTATGTCAACTTTTCGGCGGGCCGGATGGAACCAGGTCGCGGGCCGAATCTGGCCCGCGGGCCGTATTTTGGGCATCTTTGTGTTACACTGAACCGGAACGGATCGCTATCATTCTCTTTCCTTTCTTCTCTCTCTCTCTGGAACCCACTTTTATTTTCACCCCCAGCATTGATCACTGACCTAGACTTTTGACTTGCAATGGAACAACTCGATTGTAGTAACCTAAGCTAAGACCAAAACGTTATTGCAAGTGAAAACAAAAAGTCCGATATCGAGTTGGCAGATGTGAACAACACATACCACCGCGGGATCATAGTGACCTTAAGTTACACAATTTCAAGACGACGACATAACTTGTGCATAGCTTGTTAAAGTAAGAGCCACACAGAATTAAAATGGAATTAAATCTAATGATGATTTGATGTGATAAATGCATGTAAATTATTAATTAATGACAGATTTCATGGACACACTCAAAGTTAAAATGTTACAATCTCATTTCAAGTGCAAGAGATAAAAAGGTCTATTTCTGATGCCCAATCTTCTTTTTTCAGCTTGGGAGCCATATAAATCTTTATTATGACTGAACTTACTGGTGCAGGTCTTCGCCAGTGATGGCTCCTCATGTCGGCTAAGTTCTACAATTTGTCGCTGATGCGTAGGCTCTATTCTGTGAGCACGAATTCTTGTGTATGTGTGTGTGTGTGCACGCAATTTGGTGACCCCTCTTGGTTGCTAAGTGTTTGATGACGTCCTTCTTTTTCCCGTCTTTGGGGCTTGGTGCTGAACTTCGTTGTTTAACTGCTCGCCTCGGCTCGTCGCTGTGTAAATAATTCAGTCCGTTTGTAAGAACTGCTAGGTGCTGGTTCAGAGAGCCAGAGTGGAAATATCGCTCGGCTAGCAATGTTGGGGCTTGGCCGACAGGCGACGTAATACGTGTCCATGTTAATTAAGGGATAGTATTACTGAGATACGCACGACCCGCACGTGTACTATAAATGATATGAATGTGTGTTGCAATCTCTTGTCACATTATTTACAGATCATTCTTCACTTTGAACAGTCGTCGTATTAAGTGTTCAGTGGAATCTTTCTGCTCCTCATTCATTCATAACTAATTCAACATTATCCTTTTGTCTTCCTCATGGAACATATGGCCTCAGTAAAATTACGCCCTCTCCAAGGTCTCTTGTTTAGCTGTTAGCAGCAAAGCAGTTTGGTCGGGGGGTCATTGTGAGTCAAAATATTTACACGGAATCCTGACATATACCGCGAACAAATACCAAGAGCGGAGTTGCTATGCTATATTCGTCAATTTTAAAGCGATACCCTCCACCCCCCCTTTTTTTTTTCAAACTCGTCTTGTCATTGTTTTAACTGCATTCTTACTTCAAGCCACATTTTCCCCACAACGGCCAGCAAACACTTTAACCCATTCGCCGGAAAATGGCTCTTATCGTGAATTGCTCGGTAGCACATAATATCGCCGCTCGTATTTTCTTGTTGCTATAAAAATTCCCCAAATCTCCGATTTATGAACCTAGAAATCTTTTCCTTGCGGCCTGAACCAAGAAAAACCTAGACACCTGTCTTTTTTTTTTTAAGTTTTGTTTCATATTGTCGTTAAATGTTTTGCACCTTAGAGACACACTTTCTTCGCAAATCTAAAACGTCGGGTCAACACACACATGCTAAGAGCAGGGTTCCACTTGAGTGGCTAAGAAGACTGCCCACAAAGCCGATGAAAGTTAACTGTTACATTTGATGTCAAGGACACAAGGCTGGAGCGAAAATTTCCGAAACTTAAAGTAGTTGACAACTGATTGTTTAACTTATTGGAAACGTAATTACCACAGTCTACGGAATCAAAACCACGAAGATTGACACGTCCGAATGTTCAAAAAGAAATGTAGATTGTAGGCCTACAGAGTTGACTATTTTAAATTGGGATTCATTCCTTCTTTATCAAACAAGAGGTTGCCTAAGTGGCTTTTTAAGACGATATGAAACCAATTACGTTGGAGGATCATTTGAGATGATGTTACCCTGATAAAAAAATAAAGGTTTGAAAAAAAAAAAGATTCTCAAAGAAAAAGTTCAAAATAGACTCACAACATCTCTCTTCAACATGAGACAGAGAGAGAATATGACGGTTTGTGAGCGTCTTACAAGATTTGTTTACTTATAGCCTAATAGCGAAAACATTAAAGATAAAACACTGATTTTACCTACTGTTAAAGTAGTTTTAAAAACTTGTTTTAACACAAACCTAAATTTGATAGTATTAAATGAATTTATTTAAGCAACAATACAGTTTAAGGGCACATTAGTGGTGTGAGTTATAACATTAAAAGCCTATAATGTAATTCTTTGCAAACGAGATAAACAGTTTGGGATTAGCGGCCTCGCAGGCTCTGGCAGGATGTAGCGCTGTGTGCAGCTAACTGCCAAAAGGTCACCGGCTTGACGAAACATTTCCCATGTTTGGGTAGGCCTATATCTGCAAGGCAGCAGAAGTTTGAATTCAGTTTTCCTTCTGCTAGGTGGGTAGCAAGCTCAGGCTAATGAGACCCTCCCGCCCAACGCTTACTGATTCAGATGACAGTTTCTCACCTTCGCCCCTTCTACTGATTGTGAAAATAGTTCCGCGAACCCAATATTTGAGCCAGACTTGAAATATGAAATACACGAGAAACTGCTCCTTGCGAAAACTTTTACTGTGGTACTTAAGGACCAATTAATTAATTAATTAATTAATCAATTAATTAATATTTAATGATTGAAGGACTACTTCATAGTACAACAAATTCCTTTATGAAACATAATATCCGTAGCAACGGATGATGAACCTGCGACAAACAACAACACACGTTTCCAACATGCTTGGAGGTTCCAGTAATACATATCAATTGTTATTTTGGTTTATTTTAATTTGAATTGTATCAATATAAAAGATATACTAACTAGCGTTAAATTACGTATTTACCCTTCGACTTACAACTGTTAGAAATTACTAATAAAAAATGTTGTTGGTGAATTGCAAAATTGCAGTATAAGTTAAGCAGGGAGTCTACCGAAAACCAGAAAACATGGCAAGGGGTCTACGAGACAAAAAAAGTTTGGGAACCACTGATCTAGGTTAAGCCGGATTGAACGGCTCCTTCGACACGGAGGTCATGGATTGAACACGCTAAGCCAGTGGTCTTGTCAGTTCAGCAACTCTTACAAGCCTTACGGTGTTAGAAGACCCCGACCACTTCCGGGGCGCTGCACAGCAGGCGACCTAATTATACTAGTCTTAGTCTTAGAATGGCCAAACAGTATATTTCTAAAGCTGCTGATATATCAAACTTTCGTTCGATAACGCACCGAGACACAGGACACATTGCGGCTGTTGCCTTTGTACGGTAGAAATCCAACGTGAAAATATTCAGATGCATATTTACGTCATTTTGTCCTACGCTGTATGGCCTCTCTTACGTCATCGTGTCTCAGCTCACTGTCACTATTTCCATTACACTCTTGCTCTTCTTCAAATGTCAGCTTACGCTTCAAATATTTATCCATAATCTAACGGTTAGATGGGCGTGCGAAAAACAATGTAACAAACACGAAATACTACTGTCAATGTTAAACGTAATAATTAATCATAACATGTGAGCGATTAATAACAAGACTGATATCTGTGTGTTGTGGAGTCTACTTCTTTGAATGGCGATGTAAAGCAGAGATGCTGATAGAACGATTGATTCGTTTGTAAAATAATCTAATACTCATGCGCAAAATATAATTCTACCACAGGACTGTTATTAATCATTATTGTTTTGCCACGCTGCGTCAACAATTGTCATAGAATAATTCGTAATAGACATATTAAACAGTAGCGAGGGACCAGTTGATTATTATTCAAAATATCTGGTCGGATTAAACTAGCTCAGGGGTGGGCAAATTACAATCCGCGGGCCACAAGCGGCCCGAGGAGTCTTTTAAGCGGCCCGCGGACACCTAAAGAAATCAGGTGGGCCACCTATAAATGTAAATATATTTAAAAATAAATAATTCTACATATCTATATGCATTTTAGAAAGTTCTGATTCTTATAAATTATGAGGAAGAGGCTAATGAAACATTGTCTCTACATGTCATTCTAAAAAGTTCAAATTAAACGAAGATTATTCTTATTGGCAATATTTCAAAATATAATTTTACTACATTTTTTTTGCACACATCTCCAGCAATGGTTGCTTTTTATCTTACTTATTTTCTGCTCCTTTTTTTTTTTTTCATTTTGATTCCAAACAACGCATCGCTACACTGTTCAAGATAATAAAGTCTGTGATTTATAAATGGACTTCGTAGCGGGGCCAACTCGAGATCATGCGACACATCCACCAAACCAATGTTAATTCGTATGTGATTAGACATGTCATCTACTGGTCTTAGAACGCTGTTGTTGGTCTCTTAATTAATTCATCCGAATATATTCACTACACATACATTAATATCAATCACTGTAACAAATAAAGGCCTTAAGTTTCTCTTTGTATGGTAATTTACTTAAAAAGAATGGGCAGTCTTCCCAACCAAGTTTATTTTAAATAAAAGTTTAGCTAACCGTGAGCTCCATGAGATTCAGATACACACTAAAGATCTCAGGAACCTTGGATTGTTGTCCCGCTTCCTCCTCCTCCCTCCCCCCACACACACACAAATGAAGAGAAGGGGCACGTATGGATAAGTAGGCCTATTACAACAGAGAGGCGAGGTTCACTACCCGTTGTTCGCACAAATGCTACCAAAACAGACATTTTCACCGGCATGCAACATTGAGGCCATGGGAAGCTGGAGTTACCTCGATGTCATCGAACCAGTTGTCGGCGCCCCTTTTCTCGTGGCGCCTTAAGAAATTTCTTTATAATTACTTCCCCTTATTTCTGACCCATTGCACTCTTGCCAATGTTGACATTATTTGGACACGTCGTGCGTTAATGGATACACGTGACGTGACACCCAGGACCCCAGAAAGCTTAACCACTCCGCCACCGCGCCCCCTCTTTGCTTATAATTCAATTTTCTTTAAGCTCAATTTTTTTCTTTTTTTCCCCCTGTATTTAAAATAAAAGTTTAAAAAGCACTTACACATCAAATAGTTCAAAGATCTTAACTGACTTTCAGCTGTGTTTGATAAATAAAGAACTTGTACTTAACGAGCTGCAGCACTTTGAGGACAACAAGAAACATTCTATAATCTTGTTCTGCCTATTGTCTAGTACAATATTGTAATCAATGTTGTGTCAAAAATGTTGGATAGCGAGCAGCGAGAAATACATACATCAGATAGTCAACTCAAGAGGCTCTTGACTGAAGTAAATTATTAAAAAATGACTTTCAGAGCGTAAAAAAAAAAGAGGCTGCTGAAGTAGCTGGGCTGTTAATAATTTTTTTTTTGCTCTACACAATTGCAGAAGGTTAAAAGACAATTTGATGAGCCTGCCACTAATTACAAGAAGAAAAAATTCCAAGATTCGAGAGAAGACTCTCAACATCAACGTATCCAAACAAACTATTGATGTCATTGTTTCTGAAATACGCGACAGATTTCATGGGCATCAAAAATGTCAAAACGTTTTCGTCTTTAAAAGCCCAGTTTCATTTCGATTGAACAAAAGTTATTTACAAATTTGTATGACAAAGAGCAGGTTGGCTTCACTTGGTGAGAAACAGACAAAAGCACTAGTTACTGACATTTCTTCTAAGAAGGCCAGAAAAATATTATTAGATTAATGTTAGATTTAATTACTGTTAAAATAATGAACGTCGAATCAGATACTAGTTTGTAGCAATGCTTAATAGTTTTACACCTAGAAGTGTTTTAGGAATGTAAATGTGTATACTGGGAAATAGAACTCATAAAACATTTCTTTATTCATTTGAAACATTTCATTTTTTAAGTCGTTTAATTCTGTTAAGAAATTGTACAAACATGACTTTAAAGACACTATTACTGGAATCCTAATTGAAACAAACGTAATTGATATAATTAGCCCTACTTATTTTAAAGTACATAGAAGTCAAACTCATAAAGCGCTGGTTGTGAATGTGTATGTGTTTCATGAGTGAATGTTGTTCGAATTTTTCATCCATTTTGTTTTTGTAAAGTAGTTACGCTGAGGTTGTCAATTGTAGTCAAACTGAATTTACATTTACATTTGATTGGATCAATAAAATTATCTTACCTTATCTTAAAAAAGGGGCTACACTGCTACTGCATTAAAATGTCTTTTGGTAAATGCACCAATACATTCAATTTTTTTGTCACACACTACATTTGTCTTATTGGGGGAGGCGGTGACAACCAAGATATTTTTATACCTGGGCCCACTCGTAGGCTACCTTGCAACGTTACTAAACCTCTTTGTGGTCTTCCTCTATTAGGCTATATATCTACCCCCTCTCTTTTATGTACACATTTAACCGAATACTCTAACTAAAGTTAACATCTCAAATAGCACTTGAATAGATTAGATCCTCTAGACTCTAGACCAAGCATGTCAAACTCGTTAAGGTGTATGGGCCGCATAAAAACTTACTATGACCTGAGGGGCCACAGCCAAAAACAAAACAGCAAAACAGCCTACTAGTTTTATGTAAATTAGAAACAATACAATGGAATACAATAATTAATGGCATACCTGTCCCTTAGACAGCTAAATGTGTAGTACTATTTGATAATTAAAAATATGATTACGCATTATTTTCTATGTTCTGATGCTTGACATCTTTTATAGGATACAAGCTTATTAATGTCATGTTGAATTTTTTTTTTTACTGATAATTTCATCACTGATGACAAATATTGATGAGATAATCTCAAACGGTGAGGTGCTTTTGTAGCTTTCATTATAGCAAAGAACTGCTCACAGAGATAAGTGCTTGCAAACAGCAAGAATTCTGGCTGCAAATTTCCGCAATTCAACATACCTTTCAGGGTAAATAACTGTAAAAGTTTGGCACAGCCAATTCTATATACTTCGATTTCAACAAAGAATCTGCTATTCTATCAGCTCTAGTTGCACATTACCAGCAGCAATTTCAGAATCAAATGAAAATGGAGATACAAACTATCACAGGCCTTATGAATATAACCAACTGTGCTACACCCGTTACATCAGTTGACTCATGGAGAGCCAATAAAAATAATTCAAAATCTTTAATTGTTCACGCAATCTGACTGACATGTCATTTATTCTATCTGCCACAGTGTTCCTAGTTAACGCTATTTCTGTGAATGCTTTCACCTTTTCTGGACAAATTACTTCGGCTTTAACGACACTCCTTCATACAATCACATTCACTAAATGTTGTACTATGGCTTGCAATTAAATTTGACAAATTGTAGCTTAAATTGCTTTCACTACAACTCACTCTCGTTGTTCAGTTTAACAAATACTATTTTTCAATTCAAGTAGCTTGTCATCTCTTATTTTCCAGCGTAACAGTTTAACATTATTTCGATAATTTTTAGGTGGCTAAGCGGGCCGCACGCAAAGTGGTATGCGGCCTCCGAACGCCGAGTTTGACATGCCTGCTCTAGACAGAAGAGGCGACTCTGTGAGTAATAAACGTTATCGGATAAAGAATAGATTTTTGTTGGTTTTATTGGTTCCGGGTTCAAGCGGCACGGAGGTCACGGTTCAAGCCCAGCCTGTCTCCATTCCCAACCATCCTGCGTTACACTGCGTAAGGATGGAAACGATGTTTAGGCAGCCAGTGCTGAGTAATAATCTAGATCTATTGTCATTTCGCTACATTCAAATGGGGTCAAATAAACGATTACAATGAATAAAACCGAATTGATATTGCTTTTTGAATGGCTGCCTGGTCGTGCGGTTTGCGCGCTGGACTGTCGTTCGGATTTATCGATGGTCGAGGGTTCAAATCCGCTCCCAATCTCCGTCGTCCTGAGGGAGGTTTGGACTAGGAAGTAAACTATCTTCAACTCTGAAGGAACATCCGAAACATGTAAAACATTTTACAAACAAACATTTTATTTAGAAAACAAAATATCAAGTGAAATAAAGAAATGGTAAAGGGAATGTGTACGAAGGACCAACATTTTGTTGGTGGTGGGGGTGAGCAGCAGATAAGTAGGCCTAAATAAGTGCTACTAAAATTAACAGGCCCAAAATATGAGAGCGTGTATGTGTCGGAGGCCCATTATATATGAAACTGATCTTTCCAAATCAAGTCAAAAGTTTAATGAGTGGGAGAAATTACAATGCGCAGGTAAAAAAAAATTGTTCCATTGAGCAAAACAGAGAGAGAGAGAGAGGGCCATGCACTTTCAATCTAAGAGAGGCTGACGGGCTTTAAAAAAAAGTGTTAGATTGTTCGTTAAAATGAGGTACGTTTATTATAATTTAAAAAAACACAGAAAAGAAGGGGTATTCTGATCATGATAACATGGAATGGGAACATATCAACGTAGTCAGTGTACACTGACATTCATTGCCATACTCATATTACTAATACTAGTAATACTAAACATCTCTTAGAATCTTAGATCTATTCATCTATCATTTATTATGTTACTAAATTAAAGTACTATCAGTATCATCATCAGATTATCATGTATCATTTTTTCGGGTAATCTATTTTCTTCTTTTTTAAAAAAGTGCCTTACCTTTGCGTATTAAATAATCCAAACTGTTCCAAAAAATCCATGTTATTAAGGTAGGCATATAAAGTATAATGGCTAGAATCGGCTAGATCTAGATCTATATCAACACAAATCCAATATTTTTGAAGTATCCAAAATACGAAGCACGCTAATTTTTTATTTTTTTCAGAAGCACGCTAATTTATAGGCCTACACACACAAAATTAATTGATTGAAACAGCAAAATGAGCCGCTCTATATTAAGTATCTAGATCTAGATTTAGATCTAGGTACACGTTTGCTTTCACTAAAAGTAGATCTAGGTCAAACTTTTTCCCCGTGTCTCCAACAAATCACGTGCATTTTAAGTTATAATTAGATTCTAGATCTAGAATCTAAATATGGCTCCTCATGTCTCGGAAGACAATGAGTCGGGAGGACAGGTGAGTCACTGGCTTTGATTTCGTTTTGAGATGGGGCAGAATTTTGTGTGACTCATTAAGCCTTATATTCTGGAGTGGCAGAGTTTGACACAGTTCGTGCATGTATAGATCTATATATGTGTAGTGGAGTGGATATCTTATCAGGAAACACCGGCCACCCCGATATCCACGTGACCCTTCCCCCTAAATGGCACCTTGTGTCCGCGCATGACAAGGCAGACCAACATGGTCACTGTTGATTCGACCGGCATCTCCCGTATGTTACTGGACCTACGTCGTCTCCACTCCCTGTTTGTGTCTGGTTCTACACCATGTGTTTATGTATGGCTGCAGGTAATTACATTTTACTTTTTTATGTTATATTGTAATTTTATTTAGTAGTCTACATAGAATATCGCTACCCCCGGATTTCGTCCATGTTGTTGGACTATCGTTATTTTTAGAAAACCAGCATGTAAATGTTTCCATTTGTTAGGGTTAGGGTACCTTTAGACTTAAGTATACCATACGAATTAGATCCCATATAGAATGTTAACTCAATGAGTGAGGAGCGTCTATCCCATAGACGGTCTGTCCGCCCTAAACGCACGGAACGTCTATCCCATAATAGACGTTCTTACCCTACCTTTGTTTCGTTGCATTTTTTAATTTTTTAAATTAAAATTTTTAACTAACAACAGTGGAACTATTTTTACTTTATAAAAGAGTTCTTCATCCTTTGTTTACATAGAAATGAGAAGCTTTCGGCTTTATTTAGACATTTATTTATTACTTTTTTTACAATGTAAAAAAACGTCGCCATGACTACGCTATTCCAAGACACACCCACAATGTTGACTACTGAAGAAACTTTATAATTATTCTAAAATTTATCACAAATAAATAGTAATAATGAAGAATTTGATCTAGATATATAGATAGATTAGATCCAGGTAGGTCTAAATTTAGCGTATTTATATTTTTATATCTATAAGTATTATTAGTATTTAGATCTAGATACTAGATCTAAATCTATTATTGTCAGTAGGCTGAGTAGGTCAGGTGTAGTCTGTAGATCGAGATTGACTAGATCTAACTTAATCTAAGCTTTTAACTTTTATGATACTTTTATCTATAGACTTGGACTCTAGCTAAGCTTATGGTAAATAAAAAGAAAGGAAATGGTAGATCTACATCAAATAATCATCCACTGTGGGCATTTTTTCCCCATTTTCTTTTTTTTTTTTTTAGTATTCTTTATCTGTAAAAATCTACAACATCATGGCTATGCTTGTCCAAGACACACCCACAATGTTTACTACTGAAGAAGCTTTATTGTTTTATTTATACTTCTATGAATTGTAATAATGAAGATCTTGATCAAGATTTAGCATAGGATGAAGCAGACTTGGACATTATTAGCATTTAGACTTAGATCTAGTATTGCCTTGCTTAGGCCTTAGCCTTAGACTATAGGTGACTATAGGGCTAGGTCCTGAATGTAGATCAAGGTTGACTAGATCTATGCTTTTATCTTTACACCTTTGTAGATTCCTATAGAACTAAGCCTAAGATAAATGAAAACAACAGAAATGGCAGATCTAAATCCAATATTCATCCACCATGCTAGGCCTTTTCTTGGTATATTTTCTAGCAATTTTTTTTAGTATTGCTTTTTGGTAAAAATCATCACCATCACAATACTGGTTCAAGTTGCACTCCAAAAGGTTTACTACTAAATAAAAGTAAAGTATAAAACTATTCTAAATCCATAATTTATCACAAAGGAACAGTAATAATGATCTATTAGATGTCTATATCTTAGGTAAAATGAATTAGGATTTTTATTGTCCTTCATCTAGTTAGAGATTTAGGCTTTGATCTCTCGCTAGCCTATGTCTTGCACTGGTCTAGTATTAGAATAAAAGATGTTCTAGGCAAATAAAAAGAAGACAAATCTAGATCTATATCCCATTGATTCAAATGTACATAATATTTGAGTGCATTTGGTTGATAGATTTAGTACTGGTATCTATTGTTATTGGTAGTAATGAAAAGCGCAATAATTTTCACTTTTTTTCAGACTAAAAAAAACAGGTAAAAATAATAATATAATCAATGATTCATCATCTTTTATTGACTGTTTTATCAGATTTCTTTTTGAAAATGCTGTAAATAGTCTAAATATGCTGTTTCAACAGTAATACAAAGAACAAAATCTAAATTTAGGTCTCAAAAGTTCTAAAGTTGGCATCCATTTTTTTTTCTGAGTGTCATATTATTTAGATTATAATTTGTATCTTATATTTAAATAGAAAGATGTTTACATTTTCACATTCTCCATTCATTTACCTTTACTTTGATACCAAATATGTTACTATAGCATTATTGGTACTTAAACAATAAATTTTTGTTTTAGCCATGTTTGGAACATTTTCTTATTTTTTTAAAAAAAGTAGCATTTTTATGAAAAAAAAACACAGCAGTCAAAGAGTTAAATGTCCATCTTGTTAATCTAATTCTACAACCAGTGTGTAGATACTGGCTTTTATGAACCAGTTGTTCTATTTAATTGTTAATGTCTTTTATTTTTTGTATGTTTCGGGTGTTCCATATCTCTCTTGTGTTTGTATAAGACGAGATGGTTGGTTTACACTATATGATTTTCTTTTCGTTTTTTGTTAAGATTTAGTATTTAGACTTTGATGTTGTGTCTACAACTTGGTCTAACCATTTACTGCTTATTAATTATTTTTAGTTAATGCTCATTATTGTTATTATGTTTTATGTTTGCCTTTGGCAGGTCTTAAATGTATAATAAACAGTTAGGAATCGTCCTACGAGTTCCTTTCATCATTAGAATTTAGTTGTCTTCTGTGCCAAACCCACCACATATGCATCTGTCCTACGTTAGCTTTCTTCTTCTTTCTCTCGACTGATGCGATGCAGCTTCGTTTCTTTTGCACTCGGCGAAGTTCGAGATAACACAATAAACAATAATAAACCAGGTCATTACCATGTTTTGGCATCTCAAATCTCGATTGATCTAAAATATAGCCTAAATATAGCCATAGCAGATCATGTTGTTACTCGTTAAATTTGATAGTAGACCTACAATCATAGATCTATCATCATGACACATGCTGCCATGCATGATGTAGATATTTATCCTTGCATGGTTCGTGATGGGGCTAATAAATTACCGTGGTAGGTGGTGAAAAATGCTCTAGATGTCTACAGACATAATTTGATTAATTTTGATGTGCAATTAAAAATGCAGTTGAGATTCTTACCAAAAGATAAGATACATAGACTATAGTGTGTACAAATAGTGGTAAAATGAAGTAGCTACCACTTTCTGTTCCCCACCTACCAGACTGCATTTGTTTTGACTAGTTTGAAAAGCAGACTTTAATTTTTGTCTAATTTTGTAATCAAACACTTGAGATAATTGTTCAACTTTAAATTATTTCATGTCCATATGCATTACTTAGGGGGGTGTGGTAGCTGAGTGGTTAAGCACATGGCTTTCAAACCTGAGGTCCTGGGTTTGAATCTCTGTGAAAACTGGGATTTTGAGCTTCATGATTTTTAGGGCGCCCCTACTCTAATGGGCATCTGACTTTAGTTGGGGAAAGTAAAAGCGGTTGGTTGTTGTGCTGGCCACATGACACCCTGCTTGTTAACCATTGGCCAAAGAAACAGATGATCTTAACATCATCTGCCCTATGCCTATAGACTGTATGGTCTGAAAGAGGAACTTTACTTTCTCTTTACTATGCATTACTTACACTTTGAAATTCTCATTTTCTCATAGTTCAACTCAATAAATAGTTATTGGATTAAATGTTCTGACAGTTGTCACAAAGGGTGGGGACATAGACATTTAATTCATACATCATACTGCTTGTTCGCAACAAAGGACACATAACTAACAATTACAAAGGAATGTAACTCAAATATAACAAGTATTAACAACATTGAGTCCCAATCGTGTTAAAGCATACATGATTTAAACAAATACTTTCATTCATTAATAATTATTTTGTTTGTGTTCAATTTTATGAATACTGTTAACTTAATAGTGTAAAATTAATCATCTTTCTGCTTAAAAAAATATTATTTACAAACATGATGATGACATCATTAATAGATGAAAATCTTTGTCCTCTGAGCACAACATTTAGTTTAGGAAAAATGAGCTCACAAATATATGTTACAGCTTTCTATTAAATCTAGTTCTTTAGAAACTACATTGGTTTCTCATCAAGTTTAATTGTCCCTGGGTTCAGCTTTTATATAAAAACACTAAATAACTCGGTCAAGATGAACAGTGGACTTTATTACACTTGATAGCGTATATCATATATTTCATTTTCTTTTGTTGTCTGGATGTTTAAGTTGCAACATGTGAAGTTTGTAAAAATAAATGAATTCTTATGTTTGTATACCATCAAAAAATTTGACATTGTGACTTTAAGCACCACTGAGATGGAGATATCAATTATTTAATTTGGAAACATTTACTTTTTTTTCCTTAGAAATTTTGTTTTTGATAAAATGTTTTTTAATAAGTTTTAGAATTAATTATCTTGTTTTAACTGTAGGGGATTAAACTGTGAACCTTACCAACATTCATGTGTTTAGAAAATTCATTAAAAAAATAGAGAAAAAGATAAATGCAGCTCTTTTTTCTAATATTCTAATATTTCATTGTTTACACAACAATGAATAAGATGGATATCATTTGTATTTACTTTAACTAATAGTCACATTTCAGGGTTTTAAGACATGATCTTGAATATTGAAATGCCATTTCCTTTCATTAGACTTATTCTTTTCTACAGATTGTTGAACCAGTCATTGATTGACAGTTGTTTATAGTAAACAAAGGAACAAAATGAAGACACAATGTCCAGATGCATGAATTGGAGATTTAGTATCAAAAGAAAAAGAACCTCATATGCTGAACATAAAACTTAATGGTTTTATATGCTCTGTAAGTTCTTTATTTACAAAACCTCCATACAATAACGTTGCGTTAATCATTAAAAAAAACATCTCCATAACTCACTAACAAAACATCACTGTAATCTAGTAATAAAAGTTTGCTCTAGCCAATGAGAAAATAGCATTTTTTTAAATATACATATGTTATAAACTTGACTTTTTTTTCTTAGCTAAATCACTTTTTAACTTGTCTTTCTGTCTGTGCCCCTAAAATTTTGCTATGAAAAAGTGCTACTAACCCATAGCCAATACGTTATGTCTGGTACTTTTCTATTCCTCTAATATTAAATCTGCCGCTGTTGGGAAACAGGTCATGTCCCACAGGACATGCGTGACGCAACTATAGTCACAATATACAAGAACAAAGGGGATCGGAGTGACTGCAACAACTATATGGGTATCTTTCTCCTCAGTATAGTGGGCAAAATCTTTGCTAGAGTGGCACTATCCAGGCTGCAGGTGATAGCTTCTAGAGTCTACCCAGAGTCTCAGTGTGGATTCAGGAGCGGTAGATCCACTATAGACATGATATCTTCTCTACGACTACTGCAGGAGAAATTCAGAGAGAGAGACAGACCCCTTTACATTGTTTTTGTTGATTTGACTAAAGCTTTTGACATGGTCAGCAGAAGTGGCCTTTTCAAACTCCTGAGGAAAATAGGTTGCCCTCCCAAACTACTGAAGTTAATTGAGTGTTTTCACGAGAAAACTAAATGTACTGTCAAATTCAATAGAGCCCAATCAGCACCTTTTGAGGTTTGCAGTGGTGTCAAGCAGGGATATGTGCTCGCACCTACTCTGTTTGGCATATTCTTCTCCTGTCTACTGCATTATGCGTACAGCGACATAAACGAAGGTGTGTTTCTCCATACAAGATCCTCTGGAAAACTAATGTATCAAGGCTTCGGGCAAAAACCAAGGTTAGGAAGCTACTCGTCAGGTAACTCCTGTTGATGCAGGATGATGCAGCTATTGTGGCTGATTCTGATATTCAGCTACAGTCCATGGTTGACAAACTATCTGCTGCTTGCCAGAAGTTCGGCTTAAACATCAGTCAAAGCAAGACTAAGATACTTGTCCAAAACACAAACACTGCACCTCAAGTAAGCATTAATGGCCAACCACTAGAAATTGTTGATCACTTTTGTTACCTTGGCTCCATCATATCCAACAACACTCTACTGGATAAAGACATAAACAACAGAATAGTCAAGGCAATGGCCACCATGTCACGGTTGCAGAAAAGAGTCTGGGACAACATATTGCTGACTAGCAGTACTAAAGCCCTAGTCTACCGGACCTGTGTGTTGAGCACCTTGCTGTACGGAAGTGAAACATGGTCAACCTACTCATGGCAGGAAAAAAAGCTGAATGTCTTCCACCTCCGATGCCTAAGGCGGATCTTTAAAATAAGGTGGCAAGATAAGATAACCAATGAGGAAGTGCTACATAGAGCAGGATGCCAGGACATCCGCTCTGTTATCAGCAGCAGACGCCTTGGCTGGCTTAGCCACGTTCGTAGAATGCCAGTAGGTCGACTTCCACAGGACATCCTGTATGGCGATCTAATAGAAAGCAGGTGAGCCGCTGGTCGCCCACTTTTACGTTATACGGATGTATGCAAACGTGACATGAAGCTCTTCAAAATCGACACTGGCAACTGGGAAGAGGTGGCACTGGACAGATCCACATGGAGAGAGAGCATAAAGGAAGGGTCACAGATTGCAGATGTCATACACAACAGAAGCAGAAAGAAGGGTGAAAATGCAATGGCGCCTGGTGATTATATATGCCCAACCTGCGATCGCAGCTGTGTATCAAGGATTGGCCTCTTTAGTCACACAAGAAGTTGCAAAGAGAAAAGATCGTCTCTCGAGACGTAAAATGCCACAGTCAATATTAAATTTAGTAGTTATCAATATCACTAGTACAGTCAATTTAGGTTAATTGGACTACATTGGGACATGATTGATTCAGTCAACAACTAGATCAAGAGTCTAGAGCACAAACATCAAAGTGGAAAGGAAAAACTAATAAAACATCAAAAGTTGTGTATACAAGAAAGCTACTGTAATAAAGAAATCAAAATGAACACTTGCTGGTATTAGCAAAGCTCAAGACAATTAAAAAATGCCCATGATATAATATAGTTCAAGCAGAATAAAAAATGATTTTCAATTAAAAAAAAACATTTGGGCATTCCTTCATTATTATTACATCCTACCCCAAATCTCCTTTAGGATGGCAGGGTATGAAACTCTGGACAATCATGGTAACAGTTCACCCATCATTTTTTAACTTTTTTTGTTAATTTATTTTGTAATTCAGTATTTGATGATTTAATATATTTTATCTCAAAAATGTATGTATTGATTACAAATGTTCCTAATTTGAATCTTATTGTATCGCCAGCAAAACATCAAATCTTGCGAAACCAGAGTCCTATCAATGGTCTTTTTCCTTCTATTGGATCCGACAAGAATACAAATAGAATAGCACATGTTCAGGATTCTATTTACTGTGCAGTTGCTGTTTGGTCACTGGCTCAAGTTTATAAGTATTTCAGCTTTATCATTTCATGTTTGGTATTTTTAGCTGCTGCCTTTTTTTTTTTTTTAAAGTCTGTCACTTTTATATTAATAAAAACTCACCTAGCACTAGTAGGGATAGAGATTTCTAAATTGAAAACCTCAGGTGGCAACTCCATTTGTTAGCGTTTCATAAGGAAAGATTTATGTGTGAAAAAAATTAATAGGTATTGAAGCATTTGGGATACATGTGGTATAGGGTTAAAACAGTTTATAATTATGTTTCTTTTTTTTTCCAATATCAGGGTTGTATATTTCTTTTTTGACTTGAAGTGTGTATAATTCCTAATTCTAAACTGGTTTTAGTTAGTTATTATCCTCTGGTATCTACTTTTGGTCAAAGTGTCTTCCAAGTAAAGATACTGCAATGGTTACAAATAAATTGGTTCTCAAACACCAAACAAAAATCTACCCAGAAATAAGTTTCTTTATTAAACTATGAAACATAATTTCATTTCAGTCAGATTTTCATCAGAATAGATAGCAATCCTTTGTTAGTCAATGTCTCACTGTAAGTCAGATGCCAGGAGTGTTTAGTTGTTTATGATAATAAATATTTTAGCTAACCAAATAACTTGGAAAAAATTAAACCTTAAGATTGTGTTACAAAGATTTATTTTAAAGGTTAGGGTCCATTTTTTGGTCATAATTAATATTTAATTGGTGCATGTTGACTTGAAAATTAGTACAGTTTTGATGACTAATTGAAAATTAGTATCTTTGTATGCACATAATTAATTACTTGATTATTTCTATCCAGAAAGATTGATGATGACCAGGGCAGTATCATTAGTTGGGCCAAGCTGATGATAGGTATGTTGCAATGTTGGATATTCAAGTTGGCCTCCTTCAGTCTTAGAGCGACTATGGTTCATCTCAAACACTTTTCCAAGTGCAATGTTGGATATGACAGGCAGATAAAGTGAGTAGTTTGTTTACAACCAAGCATAGAATATCATTGCATATCAATATTAAAATCATTTTGTTTTGGTCAGTGCATAAAATAACTTGGTTTGGATTACTCCTGGGTCCCAGGGTCTGCACGTAAATTACTTAACAATATGCTTTCTTAGTTTGGAAATCCAAGACATGTGCAGCTCTAAAAAAATATTTATTGGTGGTATAAAATTTCTCTACAAATCAATAGTTGGCTCTTGGGGGAGTTACCACCTTCTACCAAGCGCGTCCCCAGGTTGCGGATAGGGGAAAGACCCTTAGATATAAGGGTTAGCTGTGAATAGCAAATAAACAGCCATGGACCAACTGGTTTGCAGTCATGGAGGATGAGATGAAGTATTCCAGTGGTTAGAATATTTACTAAAAACATCTCAGAAATCCAGGGAAATGATTGCAAAAAGCGAATATAGGGTGCTCTAACTCTAAACCCGGGTAGATAAAACTTGTTAGCTAGGGATAGCAGTTCATCTAGGAGAGAAAACTCCGAAAATAAACACCTGCTGCCTTGCAGATGATCTTGGATGATCAAAGGCTATGGGAGCACACCCAGAAAGAAAAGCAGGCTGAAGTCGGAGTCAATGGGCCTCCTGGCGCATAACACATTGACACTAACCTCATCTATGTTGGAGTTCAGTAACCATTCTAATAGATGTGGTGTCCTGCCTGTGGAATCCCACCACGCAGGTAGGGGGCCCGGCTCTCCGCCTCGAAGGAGCCCACACAAGCGAGCTGGTGGTTCTTCTGTCTCTGCCTGTGGAGCCAGGAGCAGGGACAAGAAAGTAAAAACTACTGGCCAACACTCCAAGACCAAAAGTCTAAAAATCTTACAATGGAATGCAGAGGGCATCCAAAAGAAAAAAGAAGCTCTAAAAATATTTCTGCATGAGAAAGAAATTGATGTAGCTTGCATCCAAGAAACTCATTTGAACAGTAATATTCGTTTCTCCATTGGAGGCTACACCTGCATCAGACAAGATAGAGAAATCAGACCCAAAGGAGGAATCCTAACCCTCATTAAAAATGACATCCCTACCACAGACATAACTATGCCCAACTCCTCAGAATCAGAAATAATGGGAACTAAGCTAATTCTCCCAGATGGAAATATTAATCTATTTAACTGCTACTTCGCACCAGACAAGGAAATAGAGACTGACCACATACAAATACCTGACCAAGAAGACTGTCTAATCTTAGGAGATATGAATAGTCACTCTCAGAGCTGGGGATACCCAGACCTAAATGCCAGGGGAGAAGAAATTGAAGAATGGCAAGCAGAGAACAGACTTATCTTGCTTAATAAACCTGAGGATAAACCAACCTTTTTCTCAAGAGCCTGGCTAACATCAACCACTCCAGATCTAGCCTTTGCAACTGACAACTTATCCAAAAAGTGCACCAGAGAAGTTGCAGACCAGCTAGCCACCAGTGACCACAGACCCATATTGATCAGTATCGATACCTCCTTCAAAATATCAGAAAACTCCTCCATCCCCAGATGGAACTACAAAAAAGCCAACTGGCACCTATTCTCAAAGCTCACAGACCTATACACAACTTCAATAAACTGCAAATCAAATCAGGTTAATAAGTCATTCTCAGCTTTCTCCAAAGCAATCCTCCTAGCAGCTAAGGAATCAATTCCCAGAGGTGCAAGAAAAGATTATATCCCCAACTGGTCTGATCACCTTCAACAACTCCACAATGCCACTATTGAAGCCAGAAACACAGTAGAAAATAACCCTTGTATAGAAAATAACATAAATCTAAAAGCAGCTAATGCAGTTTTCAGGAAAAATTACCTTTCCGCCATGAGGAAAAGTTGGCATGAAAAAACAGAACAACTAAACGTAGATAGAGACGGCCACAAACTCTGGCGTATAGCCAAATGTCTCAACCAGGAAGAAAACAGAACAACTCCTATAGTAATAGAAAAGGACAACAAACCCCTGAAAGGCCAAGAAGCAGCAAATGAATTCATTAAGTTTTTCCAAAGCGTAGGACAAATACAAATTAATGAAAGTAGAAATAAAGATGTAAACTCAGAAATACAAGATAAAATTAAAGAAAACAATCCAGCTTACTCCTTGGGAATGACCACTAATCTTAAAATGAAGGAACTAGATGAATCCCTAAAAGTCCTCAAACCAAAACAAGCCCCGGGCCCAGACAAAATATCTAATGACATGCTTCTTCACTTGGGTCCTCAAGCCAAAAGAAAACTGCTACAAATATTCAATGCTAGCTGGAAATCTGGCAGAATTCCAAACATCTGGAAAAAAGCCATTATGATCCCTATACTAAAGCACGGCAAACCAAGAAATAAACTGGATAGCTACCGTCCCATCAGCCTCACTAGCTGTTCTTGCAAACTGATGGAAAGAGTGATAAATAGAAGGCTGACATGGATCCTTGAGTCAAATATCCTACTCACTGAAGCCCAGGCTGGCTTTAGAAAAGGCTGATCAACAGAAGATCAAATTGCCTTCATCACACAAGAAATAGAAGACGGCTTTCAAGAAAAGAAACCAACAACAATTGTGTGGGTTGACTTAGAAAAAGCATTTGACAAAGTCTGGGAACAAGGTCTCTTGCTCAAGCTAATCCAGCATCACATATCCCACAGAATGTACAACTGGATAAAGGAATATCTAAATAATAGAAAAGCCTTAGTTTGCATGCAAGGGCAAGAAGCCACACAGTGGGTATAAAAAATGGCGTCCCCCAAGGAGGAGTCCTATCCCCAACACTGTTCCTAATATTCATAAACGATCTAAATCAAAACCTACCAAGAAAAGTTAAAAGCAGCATGTATGCAGATGATCTTGCCTTAATTAGCACAGAAGAATATGTAGGAACATCGAAATTTCGATTACAGGATGCTCTCGATATACTCAATAATTGGTCCAAAGACTGGGGCATGTCCTTTAACACAAAAAAGACAACATATACCATATTCTCACTGTCAACAAAACAACAAACAATAATATTAACATTAGATAAGGAAGCTTTAGAAAAAAATGACAGCCCTACATATCTTGGAGTCACCTATGACCCGAGACTAACCTGGAAAAACCAAATAGATAAAACACAGAGTAAAGGCATCCAGAGACTATCCCTCTTGAAAAAATTAGCTGGCACAGATTGGGGAGCTAATCACAACATCCTGAAAAAGACCTATACCAGTTATGTAAGACCTGTACTAGAATATGGTGCCTCAGCATGGGGCTCAGCAGCCCAAACCAACCTAAGAAAAATAGACAAGGTTCAAAATATTGGTTTAAGGATTATGACAGGAGCAATCAAAACAACACCCATAAGAGCTATGGAGGAAACCGCTGCCCTGATCTCTCTGGATGAAAGAAGAGATAAAAATCCTTTCCCAATTCACTAAATTGGAAACCTTGGAAAGGCATCCACTCAGAACAAAAATCCACAAAACTGGCACAAAAAAATGTCTCAAAAGGACCAATTTCTTACAGGAATCTCTAAACCTAAAAAAGAAACACCAACTTGAAAAAATATCTCTGGAATCCTCGATACACTATAACGAATCTCCACCCTGGGACGAAAGCCCTCTTCCTACTATAAGGGACCATATTGAAAATATAAAAAGAAAATCTGATTACAGACCAACAGAGCTCAAGGAAATAGTGAACTGTTTTCTACATACCAATTACCCTAGCAATCAGTGGATCAGAGTTTACACGGATGGCTCATCCCATAAAGCCACCACAAATGGAGGAGCTGGAATACTTATCGAATGGCCAGATGGAGGAAAACTAGAAAAATCCATTGTAACTGGAGAGCTCTCTGACAGTCACAGAGCAGAAAGGGAAGCACTAGCACTAGCTGCTACCATGCTAGCAAATCATCCAAGTTCCCCTCACAGTCATATTGTCTTGCTAACCGATGCAAAAACAACCCTCCAAAGCTTGCAAAACTCCTCTTATTCCTCTTATATTAAAAACCTCAGAACAGCACTTACAAAGCTCAACAACAACAGCAAAAAAACTGTTATTCAATGGATACCAGCCCATATACAACTAGAAGGAAATGAGAAGGCTGACACACTTGCCAAGAGTGGGAGAACTAACCCTCAAATAAACTCTGCACTCTATCCAGAAGAAATGAAGAAATTAATTGTAAACAAAATAAATGAGAAATGGACGAGCTCTCATCCAAATCACAAGAAAGATGACGCTTACTATAAGCTATCCCGACAAGACCAACGTCTAATCTTTCGACTCAGGACCGGACACAACAGAATGCGACAACACATGCACCAGAAGCTCAAAATTGGAACCAGTGAAATCTGCCCATGTGGAGTATCACCAGAGAATGCCGACCACGTCCTCCAAAACTGCTCTCTTTACCAAGAGGCCCGTATAAGACATTGGCCCCAAATCACCCCAATAGAAAGAAAACTATATGGAGAGCTCCCTGATTTGGAAACCACTGCGCAGTTCATCTCATGTATTGGTCTAGTCATATGAACACTCCAACATAACAATGAGAACGATGAAGAAGAAGAAGAAATAGTTGGCTGCATTATTAAGTTATCTTTCATTAGATATTTCTCAATCAAATAGCATTATTAACTTATGTGTCTTTAAATAAAAAGCACATTCATCATTGTTCTCAATTAAATGTCAAGTAAAAAGTTTCTCCATGGTAACAAAAAGCATATAATGTTTTCTAGTAGACTTCAAATTTAAAATGTTTCCAGTTGACATGAAATAGAAAATTGTACAAACATAACCTTAACTATTTGACAATAATGAAGATAATAATTTGAATGAATAATTTTGTCTGAATATTTTAGTGTGTTAAGTAAATATCAAATTTAAACTAGATTTGAGTACAATTGTTTTTTCTTTTTCAAAGGTAGAAAAGTTCAAATCCAATTAAGTCCAGCATATGCCCTGCACTCTACATTGGATCTTGTCACTGGTTACCCAGCATACAGAGGCAAAGAATATGAACATTTGCAAGTAAGTTGTTTCTTGGTCATCAGGAATCTGTAGCCAAAGAAACAGCCATGTAGAAAGATAAAACTATTAGTAACCTAATGTAAAAAGCAAAAGTTACATGGATAGTGCATGAGTGCTTGGACATTGATTCTAATCTAAAAATGAATAATCCTAAAACGAGTCAGTAAATTAGTTATGTTACGAGCAGATGAGACTCTTAATCTTGATTAACAAACAATAATATGTCAATTAAATTACTCCATTTTTCGGTTTCTTCTCTTCCTATTTCAACACAAATTTGCACCTTTCCACATTCACACTATGCTGCACACATAACAAATTACCTTACAAGTGAACAATTCAGCAATATACAGAGCATATAGGATAAATGCCTGATGGAGGATGTCTTACATCCCTGAGTAGATAATAGATCATATGCCACCAAGCAGACATAAGACCTGTTTGATCAAAATGGATTTTTTTTTGTATGCCATTTGTCAGGAGTTTTAAAAAAACACCACCACAATGTTTTTCCAATTTAATAAGAACAAAAATAGAAATGCTATTTAACCTATATTTCAGATAATAAATGAACACCTTTGATTTGGATTCCTCAACTGAAGGAAACATACCAATACTAGAACAGTCTTAAAAAAACAGCAGTGAGGCCAACAACTAGGTCAGTGAAACACTAGGTTTAGAGACTTCAGGATCAAAAGACATTTAGCATTGCAACAAAAGTACATAAACTAAACAGTAGATTAACAATTAAAAAACAAAACTTGATAGAATGCTCAGAGAGACAAATGATTTCTAGTTCTTTAAATTCTCAATTAATCTTTTTCAATCATGAAATGAGTCTGCCAAAGTTAGCCAATTTCATAGTACAATTATGCTAACTGTACACCTGCTTTGGACTGATGGCTCTGGGTTTAAAATCTGTCTGCCACAATCCTCTCCCATCCTCCATGAGGTTTGGGATGAGAGGAAATAGTCTTCAATTTTCTTAAGTCATTAAGTGACTAATTAACATGAGCAATTCAATATCATTTTTAAAAAGTCTTCTGGTGTGTTTGACTGATGCAAACATTATTTATATACTTTAAGTGTCATCAACATGATCAGTGCTTCCCTCTAACAATCCCTATTTATAACATTTTTGAAGTAAGGTCTGTATAGTATAAGATAAGAAGATAAGATATAAAAAAGAAAAGCTTATAGCTTTAAATGTTAAAATTATCAACCAAAATCTTAAATCTACAACAAAAAAAATAATAAGTTTAGTGTTTTACAGTGTAAGAATAATACAAAACAAATCTTTAGCTTGTGATTAATTTGTGAAAGATTGTCCCATACTAAAGAACTGTGAAATGAAATTAACATTGCTCTTCTATAATATTAGTGCAACTCTGAAAGACACTTCAGAGAGTCTAGTTGACTAGATTAAAACTGTTGTGAGAGACAATATGACCTTTCTTTTCACCTGGGAAAGATCATGACAGATGGAAAACCTTCTTTTCATAGTTATTTCAGGTTGACAAGGGGTGGGAATCTACTGGAATGGTTGAACAATAACAATATCACGCTAACCCCCACTCTATACTTATGCAGTCATTAGTCAAATCATTGTTTTATGGATGTAGAGCCTTGACACTTTCAGCTGATTCACAAATATGGATGTGAGTCTCAAGATTATTTCTTTGTTTACATATCTAAATATTTCATACACTATGCATGACACAGATTTAGAAAATAAATATAATTAGCTTTAGGAACTAAAGATCACTAAGAACAGCAAGAGACTGATACAAATGGTTCCCGGTCATTTCATTCACAGTCACTTCATCGCAGTCGATTCATCTTTGGTCACTTCATCTTTGGTCACTTCATCCCCTGGTCATTTCATCTCCTGTTCATTTCATCCCCTGGTTATTTCATCCGCTAGTCATTTCATCCTCTTATCCACCAAATTATAATTGTAAAAAGGTTGAAATTAACAGTATTTCATTTTATTTCATTTACAAGACAAAAAGTGTGACACATTAACTAAGAACAGAATATAATGTCATTAAAAATATAAAAATTTAACATTTATAGATATAGAGCTAATGTAAAGATTATTTTGCATGTTAATTGAAATCATTTATAGATATAGAACTAACGTTTATAGAGCTAAATTGTTTTTGCATGTTAATTGAAAGATAAGATAGGCTATTGATAGTTGGTACAGAAGACAATCCATTGATTCGTATTGCTGTACATCAGGGGTGGGCAACCTTTTAGTATCGAGGGCCGCATTAAAAAAAAAATTGGGAATATATATATACAACTTATAAAAGATACGCTAGCTAACTGTGCAGAATGTCTTTTAACTCATATTTACACTGTATTTTATTCACGTTGTTGTTTTTTTTCACACTCCACGTTGAGGAATTACAACAACAGCTAGCAACTTTTAAAAACCAATTTTACAATTTTTTAAAAACATTGCTGTTGTCTTTTAATATTATACTATCCCCACAAATATACAGTTGTACTTAATGTGCAGTATTTTACTTTTTACACTCGTACATTATGTTCCGGAACTATGGAACTAGCTTACTAGTTGTTACCCTTGTGACTGATGTCAAATTACAGTCAGTCAACATCGACCAGTGATAATACTTGTTTAGTTCCCACACATACAAAAAAAGAGACAATATATGTTCTGGAAGTTAAAAGTCGGGACGAGGGATACCTGCCCTTGTGGAGCATCACCTGAGAGTGCTGACCATGTCCTTCAATGGTGCATACTAAATCAAGTGACCCGAACAAGACTCTGACCCCAAAACCGTCCTATATAACAGAGTCTATTCGAAGAAATGTCATCTCAAAATATACATGTAAAATGAGGACGACGAAGAAGAGGAACAGATGTATGTGTACCCAAATAGTGTGAACAGCAGCAAGGTTTTTTTTTACGTGTGGAAATACAGCTTCAGGCACCCATAAGACTCCCGTGGAAGTACTAACTAGTACTAACTGGGACTTCTCTTTGCTTGGAGTTATGTCCTCTGGAGCTGAATCAGTTTCACTATAAATAGTTCCACCTTTCAGCAAAGGAAAATGACAAAACCTGTTTTCTTTTTCTTGTTTGTAGAAATGAGAAAGCTTTGTTTGAAAAGATTTAACATGCATTAACATTTCATATGCAAACAACCAATTGTAATAGCACCTATAACAAAATCACCAAATCTGTCTTCCACTTTTCATTAGAAATATTGGTAACTAAGTCCATGCTAAGCTAGGGAATTCATTGGGCTGTTGAAAGTTTAACCCCTTCCGTGTTATGAAATTTTATGCAGCTTTGCGCAAACTTTCCTGTTTAGAGTTTATCTCAGTCAAAGATCAAGCTGCATCAGTTGTTGCACTTGCCATCGTGTTCCAAGCCTACCCAACACTCAACACAGTTCTTTATAGCATTGAATAAATACTGATCAGAGATAGTGTCTTGAATTGAGTGTATTGATATATAGCCAATAAGCGTAATCTTCGTTTACTTGAAACTTTTTATAATGAGACAGTTTCAATAATTTATAAAGATATATTTTTAATATATTTGCATTTTTATTTGTATATACTGTGGGCACACCTGATTTCTGTAAGTGTCGGCGGGCCGCATACAACACTCTGGCGGGCCGCATGTGGCCCGCGGGCCGTAATTTGCCCACCCCTGCTGTACATCATTCTTAATTTCTTAGCCAGTGTTACGTATTTCTTGCTGTCAGCATTTATTAGAAAAAATAAAATGTTATATCTGGGTTTGAAATTGCATGCTCATATTCAAGAAAGAATGATTGACAATTAAAGATAAAATAAAAAAAGATGGCCGTCAGGAGAAAAGTTATCAGCAGCATGATCATAAATATTTTAATCATTTTCATCTCTCAAAAGATATCCATCACTTTCACCACACATTTACCTTTTTTGATAAGTAATCAGCCTAGAGCGGCAAGATCATAATTATTCTAATTGTACTTGTATCTCTCAAGAGATTTCCCCTACTTCCACCACACCTTGGCATTTGTTCATAACATTAACACAAAATGTGCAGGATAATATTGGCATCCCTATAGCAAACAGAAACAATAGAACTAAATACAAAGCCTGCATTACAATATATCTATTTATTTACATATATTATTTCACTTCTCAAAAATTATGAAGAGTGGAAGGAACAATATAAACACTATAATAACTGTCAAAATATCAAAAAGTGTTCTAAATAAACATATTTATATATTAGATAAACAAGGGCTTAAAGGCGAAGCCTTAACAGCACAGTTACACAACTAGAAAAAAATATTTAAATGGGGACAAAGTGACCAAGGATGAATTGATTGGGGATGATGTGACCAGGGATGAAATGATCAGTCACCAGTACAAATCATCAAATGTCTTGAAGTTGTGAAAAAGTTATTAGTTATTTAAAGCATAGAGAGACATGGGAAAAAGTTTTAAAGGATTTCGCTTGAAAATTTTATTTCACCTGAAACTGTTTCTTAATATTCTTAATATTTTTAGATGTTATTTCATTTAGCACACTTTATATGTAACAAATATACTTACCTTGCATAGCTCAAGATATACAACATTTTATAGGAACTTGAACTTGCTGAACCTTTGTATGTCTTACAAGAATAAAAAAATGATATTTCTATTGTATTACAGAGTTGCACTATATCTCCTGGATTACCAGTAAATAGAAATACTGTTTCAGCAAGTAATATTTTCATTTCTAATTATAGTAAAAAAAAAAAGTAAAGTTCACCTTTCAGACCTTGCAGTCTATAGGGCAGATGATGAAAAGGTAATCTTTTTCTGTGGCCCACAGTTAACAAGGGTGTCATGAGGCCAGCACAATGACCAACCGCCTATACTTTTCCCAACTAATGTCACGTACCCTTTAGAGCTGCACGGACTCAAAGGCCCCCAAAGATCCTGAAACTAAAAATTGCAGCCTTTACCAGGATTCGAACTTGGGACACCCAGCTCAGGAGCCAAGGGCTTACTGCTCATCCATTGCACCTCCATTTCTAATTATACAATTATGAATATGTCTAAGAATGAGGGAAAAAGAACTATAACCTTTTTTTTCTCCCACAATAACAATGACCTTATCAGTCACCTGCAAATAGGGATCATCTCATGGAAATTAGAGGATGGCCTGGACATTAGCTATGGTCAGAACAATGTTGTCCACATAACAGTTCCCCTTGCTCCAAAAAAGTTTTTTTTTCCTAGGGAACACAGGTGCCGATACTGCTTGGTATTAATGACTTCACAGGTTCTGCCAGGATGTAGCATTTGTGCTGCAAGCTGCCCAAAGGTCACAAGTTCCTGATTTTTTCCTCAGGTTTGACTACCAAAGCTATTTCCCATGTTGGGCACAGCCGCAAGGCAGCAGAGTTTGGATTCTGTTTTTTCCTTCTAGGTGGATGGCAAGCTAAGGCTAATGAGCCTTTCCTACCTGAAGATTACCTGGCTTAGTTGCCAGTTGTTCAACTTTGCCCTTTCTCTGCCAGACACAATATCTCCTACATCATGGGACTTTCATTATTACCTGTACTTGTTGCTTGTACTCATATTGTTATTTAAATAACCAATAACAAAATCTTTCTTTTTATTGTTATTCTTGGTATTTATTGAAAAGGATTTTTTTTAGTTCTCCCAATTAACAATGGTACAGTATCATGAAAGGCAACATTGATTAAAAAAAAGATGTGTTGTGCCGCTCTTATCATATTTATAAGTTGAATTTGTATTTGATGATTGCAGAAATGATGCTTAAAATGAATGAATTTTTCCTACTTTTATTTCAGGGGATTCATTCAACAGATGAAGTCAACTTCATACAGAATCTAGTTTTTTATGTGGAGAGAGCTTATAGAACACCTGACTATGAGCTTATAGAACACCTGGGAACGAGGAAATATAACAATAAAAGCACAGAGATTCATGCCAGGTAAATATAACAATAAGGACAGAGAGCCTGATAATTATAACAATGGAGATACATGCTGGTAACTTAAACAATGGAAGAATAGAGATGCATGCTTACTAGATATAACAATGGTAAAAAAGATAACAATGGAAACAGATATCCCCCAAAAAATAAATATAATACTGGATATCTAATTTTTTATTCATTGACATCTAATTTAATGAAATAGAACACATAATCTTATCTTATCATAAGCAAGAAATGCAAGATGTTTTAAGAAATATATTATTGTATTTGTCATCATTTCAGTTGGCATTGCTAGAGCAGCATTAAGGCAGTCAATGAATGCAACTTATTTGGTGAGCATGGAGCCACCTGGTCTGGGATTTTTGTTAATATTGATGCCCACCACAGGAACAGAACAATCTTACCCTGGGAATCAAACTCTGAGGTAAGCAAAGAACAAAGCCTCTTTGTAAAAAAAAATGCCCATGGAAAGATAACAAAAGTAAAAAAAAAAGTATGTGGGCAGACTCTTGGCAAAGTGCAAAACAATGAGTCCTAATAACCTAACTAACTTGAAAGGTTCTTTTTGGGGACTTGATGGTCAAAGATATTAGCATAGTACATGGGCTCTGGTGCTGTGGCTAGTTCAGAGATCTGTTTGTATCCTCTTCAGAGCTTATCTATATTTAACCATATTTTATTCACCTCTTTATAACCATTTTACCATTGTAATATGAGGCCAAAGAAAAAAGAATTTATGTACTAGGTACTAGGCAGCCTAGCAGAGAAACTTCATTTTTGTAGATCACTCAGTCTACAACTGCTATTAGTCTTACATCTCCTATTCTCAACCACAGCAACTCTTTCTATTTTCAGTTTGTATTCATGTTTGAGTAATAGGAACTGAGATTAATTTTGAATATCCCATTATTAGGTCTCCGCACAGTCCACTATATGGTTTTCATTTTGCATGATTAACCTGGCTAATTCAGACAAACTGTTCAATGCTCTAATGACACCGGGGAAGGAATACTTGGACAAATTTGTCCTAGCATATGGAAAAAGAAATGTGCCTTTATCTTTGTGTCTTTCTTAGTATATTAGGTGTGTTTTGTATTTGCAAATTATTGTTCAGTGTTTATGTTTTACTACTTTACTTTTTAGTCTTTAGTTCAGAAGCATCTCTAAATTTAGTGACTTTACCAATGGTGTTACTCAAACGTGAATAATTGTTTGTTATAAATCTCATAGCTCTATTTTGCATCATGTATTTTAATTTTATGTTTATGTTGTTAGGTTGTTTTCATTTATTTGGGGAGGGGGGGGGTAATTACTTATACCAATTATTAAATCATACCATTTGCTGAGCCATCAAAAAAATTGTTACTTGCTTTGAAAATAAGAAATATGCAGTACATATGCATTGCAAATAAATGAATCTACAGATGTAGCAGGACTAGTTGAAAATAAAGCACTTTTATGGCATAATGTGAGATATTGGTCTATAACTTTTTGGTTCTCCAGGTGGTTTATTTTTCTTTAAAATGGGTATTATGTTTGCGGTTCTCCATTCTTGTGGTATGTCTCCAGTTTTCCATGTATGGTTGATAAAGTTAAGTATACAGTTTTGGGCCTGTGGTCCTAGTCCCTGAATCATTTCATTTGTTATTTTATCGGGTCCAGGGGATTTTCTTGAATGACTTGAGGCTTTTTAGGGCAGTATTGAGCTCATGTAGAGTGAAGGGAGTGTCAAAGATCTGACAGTTGACTGTTGGAGCTTTTTATTCTTTCTTTAAGATATTACTGAAGGCCTGGTCCAGTTGTTTTCTTGGCTTTGACTTGTTAATGTTGGCAAAATATTTATTGAATGTTTCAGCCTTTTTAAGGTTTTCTGTTATTATGTCGTCATTGCCTTTTATAGGTTGGGGGTTTGTTATTTGTTTCTTTCCTGCTGGCCGGTGCAGAAGGGTCCAGGCCTTTCGACCATCCTTGTTTAGATCTAGTTGTTCGCATGTTGTGGTCCACTTTTTCTTTTTTTCTGTTTTAATTTTGTATCTTATAAGCCCTGTCAATTTGTTGTACGTTGTCTTGTTCTCTCTAGTAGGGTTTTTTTTCTATAGTCTTCCTGGCCATGTTTCTTTCTTTTACTAATTTATCTAATTCAGGTGTCCAAAAAGGTTTGTATTTCTTAACTTGGCCTCGAGGGATGTATTTTTTTGCTGCTTGTAAGATGTTGGAGACTATAGTTGTGTAGGTTGAATTGACGTCTGTCTCAATTATGCTTGATAGTCTTGTGTCTGTTTCTTGTGAAAAAGCTGCCCAGTTAGCTTTTTTATAGTTCCATCTAGTTGTTTTGTTGGATTGGTATCTACCTGGCGTTCCAATATTGAGGAGTATAGGCCTGTGGTCACTACCTATGTCTTCAAGTTAGGGGTGCACTGGATAGTCCCTCCGGCTCCGGCTTCTGCCGAATATCCGGCATTTTTTACTATCTGGTGCTATTCGGCTCACTATTTGGATATCACTACCGGATAGTAAACCGGATAGTAAAAAATACACCTATTTAATATGCATAAAGTGGACCTCGTTCCATTACTGTCTGTTATAGAATGTATTAATGCTTATATGAAATCAAAATAATGTGCTTAAAAATAGAGCCATTATGCATATGCACCAAATATCATTTGTTATAAAGACAAGGCATGTTAATAACTTAATATAAATAGAGATGAAACTTTACATCATAAATGCGCTTTACATACAGAGCAGCAATGGCTGGCACTTTTTTCAATTTGTCTTGACCTTTGAGTAAGTTAGTTAACATGTTAAAATGCTACATTCCTTGACTACGTCATGCTGACCAGACGTCTGTCTAGCTGTGCGGGTATATCTCCAGAGGTAGAGATGAACAACTCCCACCCCTTTAGTCCATCACATTGAGTTTTTTTTTATAGGCAGGTGACCACAAGTTAAATACGATGGACGTAGGTTTAATGTCAGCGTATTGACACTCTCTAGTGGTCACACCTTTCGAGGGAACTGAGTTTGTTTACTTAGTAGTTAATCTTTATTGGGGGGGGGGGGGCTGGACTACAAGAGCCACACCTCTAAGGTAACCAGGTATATTTCTAGATGACATCTCCCTCCCCCTTTTATTTGTTTAGCCCATCACATTGAGTTCATTGATTGACATGTGAACCCAAGTCAGATACGATGGACGTAAGCACTCTCTAGAGGTCACACGAGGGAACTAGGTTTGATATTGGGTGGTGGACTAGACTTTACATTATAAATTCGTATTACATACGTAGCAGCGATGTCTGGCACACTTTAAAAGCTTGTCTTGACCTTTGAGTGGTCTAGTAACCATGTAATATTTCTTAACTATGTCAAGCTGATTGTCTAGATGTGCGAGTATATCTCCAGAGGTAGAGATGAGCAACCCCCACCTCCTTTTGTTTGTTTAGTCCATAACATTGAGTTCACAGATAGGCAGCTGACCACATTAAGCCAGATGTCAACATGTTGACACTTTCCAGAGGTCACATCTTATGAGGGAACTGAGTTTGTTTACTTGGAGAAGAATTTTTATTAGGGGCGGTAATACAAGCCAAATCTCTATAAGGTTAATCTGGTATGAGTTTGTTTATTATGAGATAGGTTGTCAATCAAGGGTCTGGAACACAAACCACACCATTTATACTATTGGCCGGGACAATAAGTTTGTTTACTTTAAGTCTCAATTAGGAGGCTGGACTACAAGCCAAACAGACACTGACCAGGGTTATCATTAAAGGGAAGGCTAAAGAGACTCATCACCCCCAACTTCTTATTTGTTTAATCCATGACAATGTATTGATAGACATTGACCATTCTTAAGCCAGAATGGATTAACGCAGATTGTTGAGAAAAATTTGACACTGTCTAGAGGTCACTAGATGATGAGACTAAGTTTGTTTACTTGGAGAGAAATGTCATTTAGGGTGCTGAAAACATGTTCGTTGCACAATAAAATAAAACAAATATGTGCATGTGTGCGTGTATGTATTTTTTCCCCTTGTATTAAAACTTTTAGAAAGAAAACTAATATCATTGTTTTAATCTATTGACTTAATATATTAAGGAAAACCTTACAGTAACATTTAACATCACAGAAAATAAATTGATCTAAAGCACCACAATTAGAATTGGAATGTTAAGAAACACTTGACCTCTGTAACTAAGGTACGGATATAATTTATCTATATGCTTGACTGACCATGCCAATGTGTTATCTTTTTTCGCCTGCACACTAAACACTGTTGCGTATGCCCAAGAACAAAAACGCATGATGGTCAACACCATCATCTTTACACACTACACTAGGACTACATGTGTAGGCTCACTAAGTCTATCTGACCAGATTGTTACTATCAGTCGAACACAGAGTCTATTTATGTTTTTTTTTTGGTACGGAGGGTGTGAATGAGTTTTTTTTCTTCTATAGTTGATTTTCGTGATTTTCTTAGATCTATATAACAGTAGATCTAAACATAGATACCAATAATAGGCCTACAGACTACAATTAAATCTATGCTTCGCAACATTTAAGGCTCTGGCTATGACTAGGTATAATAGATGTTCCTGCTGTTAATAAAATATCGTTTGCCGCAAATGGATTAATAAATATATGAACTACTACGCTTCAGATTCCAACTATTAACTAACAGCTATCAGTATTAAGCCCTTGAAGCCAGAACCAGAAGCAGTCTTTGGACTTAAAATTACAAGTCTGATGACCAGTTGTTGGTCAGAAATTCTTGAACACATAGCCTACATCCAACCACCATACAAGCCAGATGAGAGATTTACATTAGTAACTAGTTAAATATATACTAACATATAACATTGACCCTCCAACACACAGCCTTTATGGTTGGTGGCCTCGTACATGCTACACAGATTAATTTTTGTTTATAAATACTGTTAAGCTTGAATAAATCAATCAGTAACAGAGTTTAAAACAATAAGGTATATAAAAGGAAAAAAAATAATACCAACAAATATAGGTATGTTATTTAACAGTTTCGTAAAATGCTCAGCAATACAAGCTATTTACAAGACACTTAGGTATTCGGCTCCGGCCCCGGCCGAATATCAAATTTTACTATCCTTCATATCCGGCTCCGGCCAGATATCAAAAAGTACTATCCGGTGCACCCCTACTTCAAGTACTGTTATTTTAGAAGAGTCGGTAATGTCTGTAGAGATAAAAGTTAGGTCAGGTCTGCTAGTTGGTTTGTGTGCTCTGTGGAGGAAAGTTGGAGGTGTAGTTTTGTTTTGCAGAAGTTGTAGGTTAGAGGCATTTGTTACATCCTCTGTTTCTTTGCCACGCTTGTTGTAGTGTGGGTAGCCTAGGGAAGGTGTGTGTGCATTGAAGTCGCCAGCTATTATTGTCCTTGTGTAGTGTGGTAGTTGTATGTCTATTTCTGCTGTTGATGATGGTGGGCAATAGTAGTTTTTGATGGTGTACTTTGTTCCTCCTCTCCAAAGAAGTATTTCCTGCGTGTCGATGTCTGTATTGTTCTGTATTTGTTTTACTGTGGCTTGTGTGTTGTTTCTTATGAGGGTCATAATTTCCTGGCATTTGGTGCAAAGGCATCTGTACTGTGTGTAGCCTGTGATGTTTATTTTTTTTTCTTGGGCAGTAGTGTTTCTTGTAATAGCGCTATGTGTATATCATGCTTCTTGAGTATGTGTTGGAGTTCTGTTGTCTTGTTTAGATGTTGAGTTGCAAAAGGTTTAGGTGTTTGCTGCTAGTCTGTTTTCTATTTCCAGTAGCTGACTTATCACAGGCAGTCCTGGAAGAAACTGCCATGCGCAGACCTTTTACAAGGCGACGTCTGAGCTCGTATGGATTTCGTTAAATTCCTTGGCATTTAGTGTAGGCTGGGTGTTTCCTCAGGCTTTTTTAAAATATATAAATATATAGACCCCACATTTTAAGGGAGTTTTCGGTCTTGGCAATTTTCTCCAATACTGACATAAAAGGAAACATCTAGGTCTGAAGACTGTAACCGGAATATCCATGGGACAAGGTGGGGTTGGCCAATGGTCCATTCTCCGCCATCCATAGAGCTCTCCAAATGGAACTTTTCTGCAGTAGAAAGCTTAAAGTGGACTGTGCCCTGGGTATGCTCTGTGGAATCGTCACATCCTGGATCCAGGCCCCTTCACGATATCACATTCACCAGATTTAGAAAAAAAAACACTTCATGATGGGTTTATGTCTAGTATTATAATGTAATGAGACAAGGACCTCCGTCTGGTGTAGTGCAATCCAGACCTCTGTCAAAAAGCACCTAGAGGGGGGGAAGGTCCACTATTATTCACTTAGTGAAATGCAAGTGGAAAGGCAGTGGGGTTATTTATTTCTCTTGGTCATTTCCAAGCCCCGATACCCACACGGGGGAGTATCACCACATAGTGGAGGTTTGGAGTCAGAGTTTTCCTTCTCCTAGATGGGTTGCGTTATTTAGGCTGACGTGCCCCATCAACACGAAGCTAAACTGGTTTTGAGGCGCCAGTGTTCCGCCTTTCATCCCTTCTCCTGTCAGTTTGTAAGAACAGGTTCCGCCGGATTTTTGAGAAAATCACACGTGAAGGCCAGGAGCTGGATTTGACTGTCAGAGGCATTTAGAGACGCAAGCCATGGGAGCATTTCTTGGAAAGTGGGTGCTTATCCCCACTTTCACCACCGGCATTGACAGTCCTTTGGAACACTACAGCAGTATTTATAGATTTGCAGCAAGCCTATGATAGAGTGTGGAGAAAAGGTCTATTTTTGAAGATGAAAAAAATGGGCATCCATGGAAAAATGTACAGCTGGATCAGGGCATTCTTAAAAAACAGAACCATCCAAACCCGATTCGAAGGTGCCATCTCTAGTAAAAAAAGTTTGGAAGAAGGACTACCACAAGGTTCAGCCCTTAGCTGCACTCTCTTTCTAATCTTCATGAATGACCTCCCGGACCTCATTTCGGTCAATAAGGCACTTTATGCAGACGACCTTTTAATTTGGACTACAGAGAAATATCCAGTGCTGACTAGATCCAAACTAAATAGAGCCCTCACAACTATCTCCACATATTCAAAATTATGGAAAATGGAAATAAACAAAGAAAAGTCAGTTTATTCAATCTTTAGCCACAGCAACAAAACAGCAAAAAGAAACTACATCCTAAAAATAGACTCTCAGCTAATAAATAAAGAAGAAAATCCAACATATCTTGGTGTAAAACTAGACCAAAGACTGTCTCTAAAACACTTTATGGCAGATTTAAAAGAAAGGGGAAATCACAAAGATTAAACATAATGAAACACCTAGCAGGAACATCCTGGGGAGCTGAAAAGAAAACCTTAAGACAGTTATACACTGGATATGTCAGATCTGTAATGGATAACTGTCTCTCCATACAAGTAGCTGCCAACAAAACCTATCAATCATCATTAGATACAATCCAAAACCAAGCCTTGCAGTTAATTAGTGGAGGTATGAGAACTACTCCCACAGCAGCCTGTGAAATAGACTCCAATATTGAACCTCTTAAGTTAAGGTGCATCAGAGCAGCATTAGAAGCTATTGAGAGATACAGAAGGTTGGAAGACGATCATCCAAATAAATTACTAACACAGAGAAATAGGAAAAACAACCAAAAAAAGCAAAGGACTCTGATCCAACTTACTGACGAACTAGCCCTAAAACACCACCTACCCAATAACAGAGAAAAAATTACCAGGTTTTCAAACATTACACCCGGACTAAACTACAAACAACCAACCATCAAAACACATTTACTAAATGACACCTTAACAAAAGAATCAAATCCACTGGAGCTCAAAGTAGGCACGCTTGAAACAATCGAAAGCTATCAAAAAACAGCTATCCATATTTATACAGACAGATCGGCTTTCAAAGCTACCATCAATGCTGGTCTTGGTGCCTTCCTGGTCTTCCCTAAAAATAAACACTTTGAGATAAGCGCACCCTATGGTGATTACTGCTCAAACTTCCAAGCCGAAATTGAGGCAATTACCATAGCACTCCAGACAGTGGAAAACAAATTATATGAAGGAGTGCAACCACCATCAGATATTGTTGTCTTTACAGACTCCCAATCTACTCTGCAAGCACTTAACAACAGCACTTTAAACAGCCCAAGAGAGTTGACAACACACATTGTGATAATCCACCAGATGATATCAAAATTAAATATCAATATTACACTACAGTGGATCCCTGGACACATTGGCATCATGAGAAATGAAAAGGCAGATAAACTATCAAAGGCAGGTTCATCTATGGAACAACCAGATAGACCTGTTAACTACCTCACCCTAAGGTCAATGTTAGTCAACAATCACAAAGAGGAGTGGCTCAACCAATGGGCATCAGGAAACACAGGCAGAGCCATGTACAGAGAAATGACTACGCCTAACAAACTGGACAGTATTAACTTCCTCCCCCGCAAAGAACAATCTACAATCTTCCAACTAAGAACAGGACACACACCACTATTAAATTACCACCTGAACAAAATAAACTCCACACAACTACCCCTTTGCAGACATTGCGCCCACCCCTTTGAAACCGTAAACCATATCCTCTTTGAATGCCCCTCCCTAATCCACCTTAGGCAGACCCTACTTCCACTACAGCCCAACATAACCAACACCCTGTACGGCAGTGCTGAACAACTGAAGAAAACAGCACACTTTTTTTTCCTTGGCACAGTCTGCAAAAGAGCTCACAGCTCAGCAGCAATAAAGCTGGCTAGAGGAAGAAGAAGAATGGCATAATGTGAGATCTAGTCAGTTTCATCAGGAAACCAAGCACTTCACTACTCTGCTGCCATGTATATTCCTCAAAACCTAATCTTGTGAACTTTAAATGTGTAAGAATCCTGGATCTTGATATTTGCATACTCTTGTATCCTTGAACTTTTCTAAATGACTTTTTTTTTTGTATCGCAGAACACTGATGCCTCTCCGTAAGTTGGCCTGCATTAGCCGTAAATGAATATGATGTTAGAATGAAAACAATTGAGAAGGTCATTCGCAAGTTAAAGGCAACTTTGGTATCAAACATTTTCCTAGAGATAGGTACAAAACAGCTATAGAGGACAAAAATAGAAAGTATTACCGCCCTGCTGCAATTGAGGTATGAGTTTTAAAAAAAATAGTTCTTACTTTACATTTACACGCTTTGTTTTAAGTTTGTACATTTTTGTTTCAAGTTTCTCAGTGCTGTTTTTTTAACTCTTCAAATAAAACACAAATGTATCAAAACTACTGTTACAATTATTATTCTCCCATTTTTTTTTTATATAATTCCAAGAATTAAAATGGAAAGTAAATTATTTAAAAAGAAAAGATGATTGATTTGTCTGTGTAGTCTCACTTCCCTTTATCTCACTCAGATCAAATGTATTTTCAAAACAGTAGGGTTTCAAAATACTTTGTGTCTTATATGTTGGAATTACAAAGTTGTCTTAGAATATTGAACATTTAGACAAGTAATTCTTTTAGTACTACTATTAGAGTCTACAGATATTGGGTTAAAACCAAATTGTTAATTTTTTTCTATCAACAGTTTTTATTATGGGACAAAATTTTTTTTTTCTAATAAAAAAAATGAGTGTTTTATCAAATTATCAAAAAGTGTTTGATTAAATAACATTTGTATGGGTCAATGAGATTATATTGTTCTATTAGCAGCTCCAATAACTTAATAATTGTGAAACATCTCTCTTCTACAGTTTTGATGGGCTTGAATTTGAGGGACCTAAGATGTCATTTTAATTGATTTACAGTAAGTTTTTTTTTTCTTTTAATTAAGTTTAAAAAAAAAAGGTTGCTTCTCATTTGTCTTAATTGTTAGCACACTCATGACAAAATAATTAATCAATATGTCATTTACTACACCATGAAGTAATAGTACCTCTCCCACAATTTAAATTAATCTACCCAAAGAACCCAACTATGTTTGAAAAAAAAAAAAAGATTATATTTATGAAAAGTACTAAAAAAACAACATTTTTGTTTTAATTGGTTTTAAAAATTGTTATTTGTTCTGGTACAGGTGCATTTCAAGTAAGCACAAAGCCTCCCTATCTTATCTTATATAATACAGACGTTACTTCAAAAAAGAACATGATTACGTCCTACGCGTCATGCATTTAGTCATGCAAATTAACCAATGACTTAAATTCTGCCAAGTCACTGGTTTTCCTGGCTAGCTCAGGAAAGGCTAGCTCCCTATTTCAGATAAATAAGTTTCTTTTATAATGTGCTTCAACAGAGCCCTGATGTTCACCTGTCCAATTCATGATGGGTTTTGAAAAAGGAAAAAAAAAAATTCTTAGAATAATTGAAAATGATAGAGCCTAGCCTACTGAATGAAACCTGTCCCACGTCTCTAGTGTCATTTCAACCCATACTTATACAAAGTCAATTGCTACATTTAAGATTATCTTAAAATATTTGTTTGATTTTCAGTTTATAAGCACAGTAAGACTTTCTGATCTTTTGGCATCATTTTACATAGCTCAGGTAAGGCTCATTTTTCTTGTTTGTTTTACTTTACTACCTTAATGTAAAAGTATTTGATCAGTAGTTGTTTTTTTTTAAAGGCTAAAAAATCTTTCAAAACCTTCCTTGGCTTTTTTGAAGGATCATCTGAATCATCTTCTTCTTCCTCATTCTTATTTTTATGCTGGAGCATTCAGATGACTTAACCAATATTTTTATATCAACTGAACAGTGGTTTTAATCAGGGATCTCTCCATATAGTTTTCTTTCTTTTGGGGTGTTTTGAGGTCAGTGTCTTGTACAGGCCTCATGGTAAAGAGAACAGTTTTGAAGGACATTCTCTGGTGACACTCCACATAGGCAGATTTCACTGGTTCCAATTTTGAGCTTCCGGTACATATGTTGTCTCATTCTGTTGTGTCCAGTCCTGAGTCGAAAGATTAGGCGTTGATCTTGTCAGGATAGCTTATAATAGGCATCATCTTTCTTGTCTGAATCATCTAAAATAAAACATCTATTAACAGCTCACATCATATTTAATGTATAGTTCATTCATTATAATTCATAGGACACATCTGTCCTGTAGGTGGCACATTCCATTTTTTTGTGCCTTTCTGATGAGCTTGGAATGTTTGGCTGCATACTGGGTAAATGTAAGGCTGTGTGGATTTCTATTTTTCTTCTTTCAAGGCTTTTTTTTTTTCTTTATCCTTTGCAGTTTGTGCTTCTATTCTCATAGTGTGGTGTCCATATGCTCTATCATTTAGAGCTAAGCTTCATGGCATGCCTTCTATACACTGTCCATGTTTCAAAGTATAGAGAATTGTTGAGAGGAAAAGTCAGACTGACCTCTAGTTAAGTTTGTATGGTGATGGCTTTTCTGTGCCAGACACTTTTGGTCATTCTGTCTTAGCTATTTGGGAGTCTATGTCTAGGTATCATTATGTGTCAGAACCAAGTTTAAGCTTGACATTTTAAGTTCCTAAGTTAATTGATCAGCAAACCTTTCTTCTCTACTATATCATGTAATGTATGCTAAAAATGGTTGTTGTTTTTTTTTTCAATATGTAAACAAATATTTAGTGAGGACAAGACAGTTCAAATGTTTTTTTTTTGTTTTGAAGAAGACAGAAACTGCCACACAGTCTGCTCTGAACTCCCAAGAGTACTCCAAATTACCAGGTAAAAGTTTGTGATAGGATCTAGTAACTGTCGATTATTATGAACGAATAATAAAAGACTGGATATAACTTATAAGACATGAAATCAGCTGTTTAATCTAACGCCATATTGGTTGACAACAACTGTTACAAGGGATGTTACTCCCAAACACTGATTGGTGCAACCTATATAAAACACACATCAACATCCTTCCCTTTCTATAGCTAACAAAATACATATCAGAAATATTTGCAATGAAAATAACAAACATTAATAACTCATCATATTTTATAAATATTATAACAACTAAAAAAATAAAAATAAGTTTCAATTGAGAGTTTGACACATATAGAATAAATATTTCAACATGCATATTAATATTGTCATAAAAATTCTTAGTACATATCATAATCCCTATGCCACACATGTCTATTTGTTTCTCGAGTGCTAGTTCTTGTTGGCATATTTCTATCACAATTATTGTCTGGTACATGAGAAACTACTTCAGACTGTGATGCATGTTGAGAACAGTTATCAGAGAAATCTGGCCTTTCATTATCATCATCATCATCCAAGACATTCCCATCATAGACATCTGTGTCAGTGTCTTTCAAAATAGTTTTACTTGGCCTAATATGAAATATGTTGCATATGTAGAGTCCTCCATTATCTCCCTTGATCTTATAAGATCTTGGAGATGGATGTTCCCTGATCATTCCAGGATACCATCCAGTTTGACCTGGGTTTTGGTAATAAATAGTTTGCCCTAGATGGAGTTTTGGTAAATCCCAAGCTTGCTTATCATATTGTCTTTTTACTTGTCGTTTGTAATTCTCTTTCTTCTCAGCTACAACATGTTCACTTAAACACTTTGACGTGCTGGGAATCAATGTCTGAGGACTTCTTTTGAGGCACATTTCAGCTGGGCTAAATCCAGTACATTTCCGAGGTGTATTTCTGAGTTCCAGTAAAGCTTCATATGGATCATCACCATTATGATTAGTTTTCAGTATTAAATTCTTCATTAACTTTACAGCAGCTTCCGCCTTCCCATTTGTTCTCGGATAACCAGGATCTGATCTGATGTGATTGATGTTCCATCGCCTTGTGAATCTCAAAAACTCATTTGAACTAAATTGTGGACCTCCATCTGTTATTAACATTTTTGGAGCACCAAAACGAGCAAATTGTTGTCACAGTCCAGTTTTAGAACCACTGTGACATGATGTGACACTCAGTCACCCATTGTAATATTCCGTGCTGAGAACATGTGAATAAGTTAAAGGACTCTAAAATAAGGGTCAATGTTAACTAGTTAGTGAAGAACTCCAGCAGAGAGTGGATGTACGATTTTCTCTGTCTGTAATATGTACCTTAATGAATTTGATCTTATGTTAACTTGAGAGATTTCTTCGGACTTATATTGTGAACATTTCATTGATGTGATTACCTATTCTACATGGCATGAGCAGCCAGTATTTATTGGTTTATATTTTGTGACGGCTGAAGTCGCCAGTATATTTTGTGAATTATATTTTATGTATAATAAAATTATCGTCTGCTACAAGAGCATTTATTAATGTTTCGGAACGTTTGTGCTTGAAGAGTTCAGTACGCTAGTATACGCACGCACCTGCAAATATAGTGCGTATGAGAGAGTATCTACTTAAGGAACAATACCTACAAAACACGGACACATTCACGTCGTCACGCCTACAACTAAAACTAGGCAGCGACATTTGGTGGCCAGTAAAGGTGTCTTAAAAGACAAGTGAACCTGCACGTTCTCAACGGATCTCAATCGCCTCTATAGTAAACAGCGCAAGACTACACCTTAGACCGGTACTTTTTTCTCAAGATGGCGTCTAACTAAAGAAGGACCAAATCCAGCCTGCCCACAAGATCTACAAGGAAATCAAGGTATTTACAAGGCATTGCTGTCCAACCTGTAATCAAGCAAGCTATAAAACATCACTAGATCTATATTTGAACTCGGTGTCAAAACGCCACAGAACGCACTTGCCTGATCGCCACTGGCTAGACAAGATTCCAACACATGTTGAAATTCAGGTCATCTCTAACTAGATCTAGGTCATCATAAACTAGTTAGACATCAACACCAGTCACGCCATTACATGCAGATCGAATCATTCAAGTAACCTAAATAGCTTTGCCAAAGCTATTCTACATCTGCATGCTGAGATCCATTCAACTTAATCAACCCTGTTCCTAGATCTACCTGTGACACCTGTGTGAAACCGAAAGCAGAAGACGACTCTATTCCTAACTAGAGCTACAGGTGTTGTCTGAAAGAAAGAGCTATACCATTCAAGACATCGTTTGATGACAGATACACCGCTTCATCACTAGTGCTCGCCACTATTCATCATTGGCACACTCGCACCTTGACATGGTCGTACCATTCAGGTCTTGTAGAGAAATAGCTCTCAGCTGAGACATTCTCTTACTTATGGTCAATATTTTTTTTTCAGCATACTGATGGATATCCTGATTTGATGTTATTTATTTGGGCTACTTAGGAGTAATACATAGCCTAATATACAAGTAACTGTACAAGTTCTATCTTTCCAAGAACTGGATTATATTAATTTGAACTAACAGAAGCCCCTAGTAAGTAATTATCTTGGATTACCTAGTTGTGAACTTTCTAACCACTGTGGATTATTATTTTGGAGTTCTTGACAGAACTTGTATTAATTGTAAATTTGAGCATTTGAGCCATCTTATGGCATTGAACTGGATTATTTTTCTACTACCACTTTAATGCTCATAGTGACATGTATTCTTAAATTGGATTACTTATACATGGATTATTGAACCACTCAAGCTGTAATTGCATTTGACAAGCTACAAGAGAGAAGACGATTAAACTACACTAGTCAACAAGAGAAGAGTCTGTAAGTCATTATTAACAAATTAAATACATGCATATGATTATAAAGTACATGGATTTTGCTTTGATATAGCAGTAATTAAACTTGATTGTTAGTAGAGTTAGTAATTGATAACTCTTGGCATTCTTGTAGCCATATATTGATTTCATTTCTCTACGTGTTTTTTTGAGGGTGGCTGGAGAGGGACTATTTTATGAACTATCATAACAATAGGATCTATTAGGGTCTATCCTATTTGTTCTTTAACCTCTATAAGGCCCAATGCGTTTGAGGCTCTCCTTGTTGGTACGGAGGTCATAGAATATAGTGGGAAAATATTTATTTAGCTGTTGAGTCTTGTTTGTATTTCTGTCAGTGTACTTAATCTGTATCTATATTGTTGTTTGTTTAAAAGTCCTGTATCCATATATCTGTATTTCTCCTGTCACATTTCTACTTTTTATTAATTTCTTTAAAAGCAGACTGTGTTGTTCTCTATATTGTTTCTGTGTTTGTCCTTTTACTTATACTGTACATATATTTCTTTCTTTTACTAATTTACATTTTTTACTATTTTACTTTGGCACAACAGCACACATGTATAACATATGTTGATATTTATGACTATTGAATTTGAATAGTTTATAATTGAGTAACTAATGAGTAAATTTTGATCTAGATCGATACATTTGTTTGACAATTCTCATTACATTCTGTCATTACATTATAACCATTGATTGAAATTTTTTATTATTGTATAATACACACATGTAAAATAATTGACACACACTGTATTAATAAGCATAACACAGTACATTCTTCCTCACTTAATTAACTAATTATTTTGAGCACACAAAGCATTAAACATGTCTTCCTATGACAAAATTTTAGAACTAGTGAAAGTCATGGAACTAGAAGGGGATGAGAAAAAGGAATTTATCAAAAAAGAATTAGAAAAGGCTGAAAAGAGAGAAAGGGAGGAAAGAGATAGGGCTGATAAAGAAAAAGAGAGAATAGAAAAGGATAAAGATAGGGAAGAAAGAGCTGCTGAAAGAGCTCATCAAAAAGAATTAAAAGAACTAGAAACTAAACAAAGAGAAAGCCAGGACAAAGTAGAGTTAGCCAAACTAGAAGCTGCCAAAACAAATCCCAACATTATAACCCAACAGTCTACAACAAAGCCATTCATCTCTAAATTCCATAAATACAATTCAAAAGATGAAACACTTGAAAACTATTTAGTCCAATTTGAGCATATTGCCTCAACTTATAATCTTAACAATGAGGACATGGCCAAACACCTACTAGCAAACTTGTCGGGAGAACCCCTCAACATCATTTCCACTTTAACTGTAGACCAAAAGAAAGACTATGCGGCAGTAAAGACTAGATTACTAGAGCACTTCGGGAAAAATTCAGACTTCTATCGTAAGCTGTTCAGGGACACTAAATTGAAAAAAAATGGGGACTTTAGTAGAATAATATTCGACATGAGGACTAATATGATAAAATGGTTAGAGCTAGCAAAATGTGACATCAAGGACCCGACACAAATCCTAGACATGCTACTTATTGACAATGTCCTCAACAACGTGACAGACTTGGTATTTACTTTCCTTAAAGAAAAAAAGATCAAGACAGAGACTGAACTGATAACGAATCTAAATTTATTTAAAGACAGTCACCCTGGACACACCATTGACAAAAGAGACCTATACCAACTTGCAGCCACAGCAACAACATCCAACAACAACAACAATGATAAATACAAATGGTCTAACACCAAGACTTGTTTCAATTGTGGGAGAAGAGGTCACGTGAAAAACCAATGCAAAGCTCCCATAAACTACAATAACAATTATAGGTACAGAAGCTACACTAATTTCTACAACCCAAACAGCTATAAGCACAATAATAATTACAATAATAGACCATATAGACCACACCAGAGTGCAAGTCCCAATGAAAGAAGAAATTTTACAAACAGTTACCAACACAATAACTATAATAGAAACAACAGACAATCTAGAAGGGACCAATTTAACTACCACACAAACAACCACCCAAACAACTACAATAGCGGAAATAGAAACAATAGAAACAACAATGGCAATAACACCAACACCCATAGAGAGGAAAATGTAGCCTATATGCAATCAAATAAGTCCAAAATAAAAGTCTTTCCATCCTATGTCAATTCTAAAGAAGTAGGATCAATTCGTGACAGTGGAGCCACGGCAATAATAGTTAAAGCCTCTTTAGTTGAACCAGGACAGTATCTGGAAGATACAGTAAAAGTGACCTATGCAAACATACAAAAATGTGATATTTGCAAGACCGCTAAAGTCCTAATAGAATCACCCTGGATTACAGGAGAACTAGAAGCCATAGTCATGGACACCCCAGCACAAGATCTAATAATAGGCAATGTAGAAGGTGTAAAAGATCCAACACTAGAAGAAGTTATGCAATGGGCGGAAGATAGACAAAAGTATTCCCTATTCAAACATGAGGCATTATTAGTTGAAACTAGATCACACAAAAAAATAACACCAGAAATAGAATGCCCCACTGTATTACTTAATGAAATAGGCATAACTAGGGAGGAACTAATAGCTATGCAGAAAAATGACACCACAATACAAGACCTCTTAAGCAAAGATTATAACAAGATAAATTTAAATAACCACCATATAGAAATTAACAACTTAGCCATTAGATACAACAGGAAAGAAAACTGTACTAGACTTCAAATCCTGATCCCTAAAACTTTAAGAGCTAAAATATTAAATATGGCACATGATGACCCCACAGCAGGACACTTAGGAAAAAAAAAAGTATATACTAAGATAGCCAACAAATTCTTCTGGCCAAAGATGGGAAAGGACATTAAGAACTATATGTAAACAGTTGCACAGAATGTGCCAAACAAAAAACAGTGACTAGAGCCCTATTAGAAAAATCAGATAAATCTCACTATTTTTGGGACAAAATTGCCATGGACATAATGGGACCCCTAACTACCAGCAGTAAAGGGAATAAATATATTTTGGGTATCATTGACATGTCCACTAGATGGGCAGAGGCATTTCCTCTAAAAGATATAAAGGCTATTGACATATGTAATTGTTTAAAAACACTTTTTCTTAAATTTGGATTCCCTAATAAGTTACTGTCAGACAATGCATCAAACTTTAAGTCCCACCTTAACCAGGCATTTGCAGAAATGACTAACATCCACCTCGTCCATAGCACTATCTACTCACCACAGGGAAATGGAGTCATAGAGAAATGGAACAGAACTGTAAAACAGATGATATATAAGCTAGAAAGAGACTCAATGAGTACCTGGGACCAGACTCTTAGCTATGCTATATTTGCCTACAACACTAGCATCCATGAAACCACCAAATTCAGCCCCTATGAGCTTGTATTTAACAGAAAACCTAAAGGACCGTTAGAGTTATGGGCCGACAACATGTTAAACTTAGAGAACTTAGAACAGTACCATCCTTTGATAATTCAGACCAAACAACAGCTTAGACAAGGAATAAAACTAGCAGAGATAAACATGGACAAAAATCTAGAAAGGCATAGGAAAATAAAAAACAGAAATAGAAAACTAAGAACACTAAATGTAGGTGACCAAGTTTTTGTTAAGATAGAAAACAAACACTGTAAAGATAAGAATGAGTGACCATTTAAAGTTATGGAGAGAATTAATAACAAAGTGTACATCATTGATAAAGATGGTAGAGAATGCAAACTCAATATTGATAAACTTGTTAAATTGGATAAGAGACAAATAACTGACACAGATATAATTGAACTTGATGTAGAAACCAAACACAACATACAAGAACATATAGCAAGCACCATAAACACCACAAACAACAGTAGTCCAAATATTGAAAATGATATGTTACAGAATTTGACAGTTAAATATAGTGATGTAATTACACAAAAGCTAGGATGTACCAATCTGATAGAACACACAATAAAACTCAACAAAGCACTACCAACTAAGACAAAAGCCTATAGTATCCCCAAAGCATACGAGGACCTAGTTAGAACAGAAATGACCAACTTAATCAAAGATGGGAAGATAGAGAGATCAGAAACATGTAAATATGCATCACCCATGGTCATTGTAAAAAAGAAAGACAGTGGAGTAAGAATCTGCTGTGACTTTAGAGAAATAAACAAATGCACAATCATAGACCCAGAACCCCTACCAGACACTGACAGTATAATTACAACTTTAAGTAAATCATCCCTATTCACAACAATGGACTTAAACAGAGGCTTCTGGCAGATTAAAATGGACCCTGACTCTAAGGAATATACTGCATTCAAATGCACTATGCCAGGCCTAGAAGGTATCTATGTCTGGAATGTCATGCCATTCGGCTTAATAAATAGTACAGCCACATTTCAGAAATGCATGTCAAAATTATTAGAAGGCATAAATAATGTATTGTCTTATGTAGATGACATTTGTGTTTTCACCAACTCACAACAGGAACACATTCATGTACTAGAGCAAATATTTTCAAGACTAAGAACACACAACATGACATTAGCCCCCAAGAAATTAAACCTAGCCAAGCCTGAAATCCAATTCTTAGGATATTGCATTACCAATGACAAAATCACACCCACTGAAACAAACCTAACAAAGATTAAAAACATAAAAGAACCTAGGACTAAGAAAGACATGAGATCATTATTAGGACTTTGCAACTTTTATAGAAAGTTCATTCCAAATTATGCACAGATAATTGAACCCCTTGTTGAATTTACTAAAAAGAAGCATGGAAACACAATTTGTATGGATGAAAAAAGTAGACTAGCATTAAGCAACTTAAAAGATAAATTTAATGAGAAACTAGAATTAGCCAGTATTGACCCAACATCAACAATATCACTATACACTGATGCCTCCAACACTGGTATTGGGGCATGCTTACTACAGCAAAGAGAGTCATTTTTTAAGCCAATAGTACACATCAGTAGAACACTATCTGAAACAGAAAGAAAATACTCAGTGATTGAAAAAGAATTATTAGCCATTGTATGGTCAGTTGTAAAACTCAAGAATTACTTGTTAGGAAGATTTTTCAGCATTAAGTGTGATCATAAACCATTACTGGCACTAAAAAGAAAAGAGCTAAAAAATGACAGGATAAACAGATGGACACTCATTCTCTCAGATTACAAATTTGACTTACAAAGCATTCCAGGACATGAAAATGTAATAGCTGACTTTTTATCCAGATACATAATACATGAAAATGAAGCAAGTGATAATAATGACATTAAACACATCAGCCAGGACATTCTGATAGAGTAAATAAGCAGTACAAATCACTTAGAAACAAGTAGTAGTAGTCAACTAAGTCAAATTAACATTCTACACATTTTTCAAATAGGTCATGACACTTTATTGTTACACTTTTCTTTTGGGTCATGATGACATTTATGCTTATGATCAATAACAGATCATCTATTTACTCATTGTATTTTATTGTCAACTTGTAATATGACAAATACCAGATGTGTTTATTTTGTGTGTATATATTGTACTTTATTACTGATCATGCACAGCAATGTAAACAATGAGATGTAAACAACAGTGAACTACTTGAACTGTTGACCTAAATTTTTTTTCATAACTCAAAGATGTAAATATTGTCTAAAATTTTTTACATACCTGAATACTACAATGAATGTTTATAAACATGGAAATTTGTTTACTATTGTACTTCAATACTACACTCAGACTATTTATAGTAGCCTTATGCAAGGTCAACCTTGAACTGGATTGACATGTCTCTAATTTTTTTTATTTTTCTTGATGATGGCAAAACTTAGAATAATATTTTGACACAGCACATCACAATTGTAAATAAACATTAATTTTTTTCTGTAATCATTTTGAGTAAATTTACTCAGTGTGTCAAATGATACACATTGATAATGTTGTGCATCTACAATTATAGTAAAACATTGGATGTGGTATAACTTATATATTTTTTTCCTTTTTTATATTGATTAGCATGTGATTGCATGTACAAATTTTTTCAGTACAAATGTATGCATAAAGCTATTAACACTTGATGGAGGTACTTTTCATTACAATTAGTGTGATATTTCAGTGATTTTGCTCTCAGTGAATTAAGTATATAAATGATTATACATTTTGGACTCAGTAATTTATATGATGTTATACATAATTACTAAGATTATATAAGATGATATGAGCAATTGAAGTGAACTTACAGCATTTCATGGAATAAGGTACTAAGCTCATATATATATTTGTACAGTGATATTGATGTAAAATATACTTGTCAAAGATTTTTGGTCAAAAATCTTTTTGGAGTGTGGGGCGTATGTCACAGTCCAGTTTTAGAACCTCTGTGACATGATGTGACACTCAGTCCCCCTTTGTAATATTCCATGCTGAGAACACGTGAATAAGTTAAAGGACTCTAAAATAAGGGTCAATGTTAACTAGTTAGTGAAGAACTCCAGCAGAGAGTGGATGTACGATTTTCTCTGTCTGTAATATGTACCTTAATGAATTTGATCTTATGTTAACTTGAGAGATTTCTTCGGACTTATATTGTGAACATTTCATTGATGTGATTACCTATTCTACATGGCATGAGCAGCCAGTATTTATTGGTTTATATTTTGTGACGGCTGAAGTCGCCAGTATATTTTGTGAATTATATTTTATGTATAATAAAATTATCGTCTGCTACAAGAGCGTTTATTAATGTTTCGGAACGTTTGTGCTTGAAGAGTTCAGTACGCTAGTATACACACGCACCTGCAAATATAGTGCGTATGAGAGAGTATCTACTTAAGGAACAATACCTACAACACACGGACACATTCACGTCGTCACGCCTACAACTAAAACTAGGCAGCGACAATTGTCCTTTTAATTTTCTAATCACATCTTGTGATGTTGTTGTTGAAAGATAATCATACTCAGTAAAATTAGAGTAATAATCAACAGTAATTAGATACCGTCTTCCATCCACTTCCATCAGGTCAGCCCCAACTTTTTCCCATGGAACATTTCCTTCATCATGTTGTATAAGTGTTTCTCTCTGGTTCATAGGTTTTCTTTCTTGACAAGCAGTGCATGTCTGCCATCTGCTTTATTTCATCAGCCATGCCTGGCCAGAATATCGTCTGTTGGGGCCTCCTCATCATTCCATCATATGCAATGTGTGCTGTGTGCAGGTTTTTCTTCATTTCTTGACGCATACTGAAAGGTATGACTATTCTTTCTCCTTTCAAAATTACTCCATTACTAAGTCCCAAAGTATCAGCAAAATCAAAATATGTTCTTATCATGTTGTCTAAATCTTGTTTTCTTTGAGGCCATCCATTCATAATTTGCTTTGATAATTTATTTAATGTGTCATCTAAGTCTGTTTCTTGTTTTATTCTTTCTAATAATGGATCCGGTATGTCCACAACTTGTGTCTGGCATATGTTAAAAACTTCATCTTGCTTCTCTTCTTGATTGCACAGTGATAATGTGTCAGCAATGTGTAAACTGTTTCCTTCTACCCACTGAAATGAGAAATCATAACGATTGCTCCTTAACATCAAGTTTTGTAATCTTCTTGGAGCCTGGTTTAGAGGCTTCCTTAAGATGTTTGCAAGTGGCTTATGATCATTTATTATTATGACATGTCTTCCAAATGTATATTGATTAAATCTTTCTAGCCCAAAAACCACGGCAAGTAGTTCTTTTTCAATGAGCCCACCGTTTTTCAGTTGGTGTCAATGCTCTAGAGGCAAATTCTATTGGTTGTCCTTCTTGCATTAGTACAGCTCCAAGTCCATGTTGACTACTGTCCACTTGTATTTCCAGTTTCTTGTCAGGGTTGTAGAATATAAAAACTGGAGTATTGGTAATCATTGTTTTTATCTTGTTGAATGCCTCTTCACATTTTTCAGTCCATCTAAAATTGCAATCTTTCTTTGTTAGTTCTCTTAATGGTTGAGACACTTCGGCTAGATTGTTAAAAAATTTTGACAAATACTGCACCATTCCACATAATTTTCTTGCTTCCTGGCTATTTTCTGGTTTCTTCATTTCCAGAATAGCTTTGATCTTCTTTGTGTCAGGCCAGGCTTTATGCCTTGTGCACTAATGCAGTGTCCCATGAAACTTATCTGGTCTTGTTTCTATACTGTTTTCGTTTCATTTGATTTAATGCGTTTCTCTTTGCATCTCTCTCTTAATCTCTTCAGTTTGTCAGAGTGATCTTTTTCTGCTTCTTCTTTGGACTGACCACATCCCACAATCACAATATCATCAGCCACATTAATGCATCCTTCTAATCCTAACAATGCTTCTGTTAACTTCTTCTGGAATATTTCTCCACTTACACTTAGTCCAAAAGGAAGTCTTGACCATCTGTACCACCCATATGGTGTGATCATGGTTGTTAGTAGACTAGACTTTTCATCTAGACGTACATGCCAGTAAGCCTCCTTTACGTCTAATTTAGAAAATATTTTAGCATTTAGGAACTGTGGCATTACAGCTTCCATAGTTGGTAACTTAAAATGTTCTCTTTTTAAAGCAGTGTTTAGATGTCTTGGTTCAATGCAGATCCTTAAATCCCCATTTGGCTTTTGAACCACAGCCATCTGGCTGACCCAATCTGTTGGTTCATTTACAGGAATTAATATTTTCCTTTTTACTAATGTCTCTATTTCTGCTTCCACTTTCTTTTGAAATGCAAATGGTATATTACGACAAGGTGATACCACCGGAGCTATGTTCTCATTGATAGTTAATGATGTTTCACCTAAATCTCCCAGATGACAATCCATTGTGTTTACTTGTGATATGAATCTATCTTCATTTAATGTGATCAGACTTAAACTATGGCATGTTTTACGGCCTAATAAGGATTGATAGTGGTTCTCTACAACTGTGAATGTTAACAAATAATTCTTTTTGTTTTTAGGATTTGTTATTATTAAGTTAGCAGTGCCCTCGGTTTTTAATTTGGAATTATTTCATATTGTTAATGTTTGAACACTCTTCTTAATTTGTGTCTTTTTAACGTATTTCTTACATATAATGTTAACATCTGCTCCTGTGTCCAGTTGAAATCTTATTTGTTGACTATTTATCATGAATAGTGCTGTCATTCTGACCCTATTTATGTTTAACACATTAATTGAGTTTAATTGTTCCTCTTGGTCAAATTCATCCATTGCATTATGCATATGTATTTTATTCTTAGTCTTACACTTAACTGCAAAATGATTTTTGCCTTTGCATTTATTGCAATTTTTTCTCCAAGCTGGGCATGCTGTTCTGTTCACTGCATGTCTGCCTCCACAAAACCAGCAATCTATTACGTTGTTTCTGTTGTCATTTTTCTTCTGTTCTATCTTATCTCTCTTCACAACAGTTTCCTTATTTATCTCTGCCAATCCTTTTGCAGTTTGCTTGTATGTTTGGCATATCTCTATGCACTTCTTCAAGGTAAGATCATCGTGATTCAGTAATCTCTCCTGCAATCTTTTCTCCACAGCGAATATAATCTTGTCTCTAATCATTCTATCCTTTTCTTTAAAATTACATTTTTCAGTCTGAGCTCTAAGTTGCATAATGAACACATCACAAGATGACATCTTTTCTATGTTCCAAAATCTGAAACTTTCCAGAACTTCATTTTTTCTGGGGTTGTAATAGTCGTGTAATTTCTTTAGTAATATTTGCGGGTCATTTACGTCTTCATTCTCATCATGCTGCAACTGCTCACAAATCTCTTGGGCCTGAGGTCCAGCACAATGTAATATTATTGCTTTTTGTCTGATTTTAGGTTTTTCTTCAGCTTCTATTGCTAACAGTAACAGTTCCACGTGTCTTCTCCATTGGCGAAAGTTTTCACTGACATTACCTTCAGTCACTTTTAACTCTGTTGGTGGTTTAAGTAGACCTTCTGCCATCTTCCACGAAAACTTCACTATAGTATATTTACCGTAACTGAATAACCCCGAGCCTCTCTATATATATTTAATAATATTCTAGACTGAGACTCTGGAATCTACTAGATTCTAGATCTACTCTTTAGATCTTTTTTTTTTTTTAAATTTAACTAGATTTATATCACTGATATAAATCTAAATATAGTTCTTGTTACCGCTGCCACCATGTTGATTATTATAAACGAATAATAACAAGACTCTGGATATAACTTATAAGACATGAAATCAGCTGTTTATGAAATCAGCTGTTTAATCTAACGCCATATTGGTTGACAACAACAGTTACAAAGGATGTTACTCCCAAACACCGATTGGTGCAACCTATATAAAACACACATCAACAGTAACTATAATATATTTGTAAAGTTAACAATAGCTCTAATATAAGTGTTTGTATAAAATTATGCAATGACATTTTAACATGAGTTGTAAATTGTTTTTTTTTTAAGGCCCCTTCATATGTTGACCTAACAAAGTCAAAGTTGCCAAGGAGAGTTGAGTAAATAGAAGGTTTGTGAATAAACATTTATATAAGTTGTTTATAGACATATTTTACTATCTTGCCCTGGATGTGGCAAAATATGTAGGACACAGCTGGGGCTGTGTAGCCACGGGAAATACTGCATTCCTCGCTAATCTTCGGACTCTTAAGACAAGCCTTATTATTACTGGCTTACAAAAATGGAAGAGCTGCTATTAGTTTTGTGTGGTAGTATGACCATCTGACTGTCATGTTTAGATCTCAAAAACTAGAAAAACTGATTTTATGGTATTTTGCAACTTGCTAAGTTTATATTCAACAACTAATAATTGCCTTGTCATAAGGAGTCCTTTTTTTAATCTTAAGTATCTAATCAGTTTTCTGTAAAAACTTTTCTTTTTTTTCTGTTATCTTTGAAAGATTCTAATTTGTTGAATCTGGGAAGAAATGGGCATATTGAATGGTTATCATTATGATAGTGTCAAGATGTATTTAATAATTATATACAATTCAAATAGCTAGTAACTAATTACATATTTGTATCATTATTTTTCAGCGCAAAAGTTTCATTTATTAACTTTTAAAGCAATAACACAGTTGAATGTTCAAGTATCCACCAGACAGATGAATGTTCAAGTATCCACCAGACAGATGAATGTTCAAGTATCCACCAGATAGATGAATGTTCAAGTATCCACCAGACAGTTGAATGTTCAAGTATCCACTAGACAGATGAATGTTCAAGTATCCACCATTTCATTAATTATCATATTTCTCTTTTAGGAAAATGTTTCTGTTTTCACTTTATTTTATTTTGTACCAGTCTATTATTTTGTACCATTAAAAATTTATATTTTATGTTAGTAAAAAAGATGTTTGAAATTTTGTAGCAAAATTTAAAAAAAAAATCTCCTCTATATATATTAAAATAGTAATTTACTCAACCTTGGAATCCTATCACTGAACTGGGAAAGCTAGCTTTGATTGTTTTTGTTGTTGTAAATATCCATATGGATAGTGTGTATATTATGCAAAGGTTGATTATTAGCTGTTAAGGTTGGAATTTTCCTTTTTTTAATTTTTACATGATTTCAATGTTAAATACCACTGTAGTTGTCTTTCTGATAATGATGCTATGATGTGGTCTTGGTATATTTTTTCTGTGATTAGATGTTGTAACATATAGATATTGACAATCTACAAAGTTTATATACAACCAAGTTCATACATTAATCTATTTCACAATCATACAAACTATAAACTGCGTAAAGCTTTTGTTATTATTAAAAATATAAACTGTAAAGTATTGGATGCTAAAATGCATTTGAATTGATTCTTCCCGAGCTATACTTTATTGCTTCTTCATTTTGTGTGTGCACAATCTATTGAATTAATAATGTAATTTTTTGTGAGATGATTTGTGTTGGTCACATGTATAAGTCATTAGTTTCTATCATGATTTTTTAAAAAGTATTTGTGTAAAACCACAGAGGTTTCATTAAATTTGTACTTTATTAATTTTTTATTTTAAATTTTTGTTAAGTTTTAATTTTACTTACAAGCTGAATTTGTATACATAGCTATGATTTGATTTGATGGAATTCTTCTTTTTATAAAATTTTACATGGTCTAAGGTTTTTGAGTTCATTGAAGCTTTTTTTCAAAACTGTCTGAAGAGTTGAACTGAAGGCTTGTGAAACAATAGGCCAGCAAAAAATAATTAAAGCTTCCTCTCACCAGCCTGACTGAAATGATTTTTCTGTCTGGAAGAGATCCTACTTGGTGTCTGTATCACACTACTATTTCCAATGCTTCAGAAGCTCCAGACACGGGGGCTAGAGATTGGCAGACTGCTAAGCACACCAAGAACTCCTGCCATCTTCCTGCTCTTTACCACACTCAACAATCCCCATTGCATTTGTGAAACAGAATGTTGGGATTGTTGACATGGTCATAAAGACTCTCTTCCCAACCAAGACTTGAGCAATGCTTTTCCATTCCTAATGAAGTCTTGTTTTCTTACTTCCTTGAAGCCTAATTGTTTTGACCCAGGGGTGGGGGGGCACTATGTTGTAGACTGGGATGTTTGCTTTCTGACAGCATTGTAGAATAATTATATTGTAATAAAATATTTTTCAAATAAAAAAATTAAATGAAACAAAACCTACATCTTGGCTATTAAAATCCAGGTTAATACTGCTATTTGTTATATAATGTATGTGTCACTGTCATGAGATGTATACATTGGATGCTTACATAAACATTGGTTTTGTGAAACATCAGTCAATTGTATTTATGACCCTACTCTAAATGGCCTAGAATGTTGAACACAAGAGTACCAGTTCAATGTTAGAGAAAATAATAGTAAGTAGGGGAGACAATAAAAGAGTTTTAATATGTTCCATCTTCTTGTTTAGTCCACTTTTGTGAATTATAGTTGAAGTTTAATTGTGTTTAATCATATTAGCCACCCAACTCTATTGTAAAAATCGTATTATACAATGCAACTTTTATCTACAGATAATGACCCTGTAAGAAGGTAAAGTACCACAATGACCAACCAGCGTTACTTTCCCCAACTACTGTCTGGTGCCCAATAGATTTGGTTGGACTCTCAGGCATCATTCTATGGCCTCCTATGGATCATCTCGGTGAGATGAATGCCTGGGCATTAGCTGTGGTTGGAACGATGTTGCCCACACATCAGTTCCTCCCTCTCCATGCAGCTGATGTATCCAAAGGAACGGCAGTGCCGATACAGTTTGGGGTTAGCGGCATCGCAGGTTCTGCCAGAGTGTAGCACTGGGTGCTGCAAACTGCCTTAGGGTCGCCAGCTCCTGATTTTTCCTCAGGGTTGACTCCCGAAGCCTTTTCCATGATTGGGTATAGCTGCAAAGCAACAGAGGTTTGAATTCAGAGTTTTCCTTCTCCTAGGTGGGTAGCCAGCAAGGTTGTCATAGCCGGAAGTGGTAATGGATGAAAGCACTCCACTACCTATAAAATTCTTCCAAATGGCATGCATCTCGAATAGCCTCTGACAACCAGTCCAACTCATGGCCTTCATGTGTGGCTCAGATATTGAGTCCGGCGGAACTGTTCTCACTAACAGGAGAAGGGGCAAAGGCGAGTAACTGGCACCTTAACCAGTAAGCTTCGGGCAGGAGGGGCTCAGGCATCGTAAGAATCAAAGATCCCATTCTTCAGCAACATTTGAACCCTTAGATCCCCTCAGTTTGGAAGACAAGCACTTAACCTCTCACCCACAGCATCCCAAAGTTAAAATTTATTTAGCATAAATATTTAAATGTCTAGATCCTCTGTTACTATTTGCAGCACGTTTTTCAGCATTATTACACAAGAAATGCTCAAATCTTATTGATTTAAGCAAGTACTTATATATACAATGCAGCCATTGTAATAGTAATTAGAAGCCTAATTTTACAAACTTGAATGACAGCAATTTGGTTTGGAACCTAATTGTCTAAATTTTTAAAAATATATTTTTGTTTTAAATAAGCTCAAGACATGCCAACCTATTTACCCAAAAAATTATTTCTGTACACTTAATTTTTGAAGAATTATTTTCATAATGCTTTCTAGTGTCTTTATCAATTGATATTAAGCCACATCTGGGTACTGTTCATGCATTGCTTTTTAATGCCCTGAGTATCAAGCACACTGATCTAGTTCATTCATGTTCAGATTCTATTAGCTACCCTACTAGATGAAATGCCCATACTCATTCCCAGCTATCCTGCAGGAGGTTTGGGATGCAACAATTGCAAAGGAACATGCAGATGTAACAAATTACTGACAAAAGTAAAAACCACACTGACAACATATTTAATAAGAAAGATACCATGATTTAATAAGTTGAAATAAAACATCAAACAATGATTCACTTAAGTTTAAAATCAGATCAGTGAGTAAACACAAGTTCTGTACTGATTCTCTAGTAGACATTTCTATCAAGCTACAATTGATTTCATTGTAAGTCATGTAGCAAGGAGTTGCACTAGATTTGGCATAGGCTTTGATGACTTTATTTACTGCTTCCAGAAAATCTTTCTCTGTAGCCATCTTCCTATGAACCCTGATAGCAAACATTCCAGCTTCTGTGCCAACACAACGAATTTCCGCTCCTATTGATAAAAGCAAATAAAAAAGTAAAAATAAAAAAAAAAACAATAGACCTCTTTTGTTTTTTAACCAATGCATTAACAAACAAATGATTAATTCAAAACTTAGAAAAAAAGCATAAAAACACAGACACTATGGAGTCACTATCAAAATAATCAGTATGACAAGATTCTTAATAAATACTATTCAGATTTATTTCTCTTATAACCACGGCATGGGGCTCAGCAGCCCAAACCAACCTAAGAAAAATAGACAAGGTTCAAAATATTGGTCTAAGGATAATGACAGGAGCAATGAAAACAACACCCATAAGAGCTATGGAGAAAACCGCTGCACAAAAACCATCTCAAAAGGACCAATTTCATACAGGAATCTCTAAGCCTAAAAAAGAAACACCAACTTGAAAAAATTACTCTGGAATCCTCAATAAACTATAATGAATCTCCACCCTGGGACGAAAGCCCTCTTCCTACTATAAGGGACCATATTGAAAACATAAAAAGAAAATCTGTTAACAGACCAACAGAGCTCAAGGAAATAGTGAACTGTTTTCTACATACCAATTACCCTAGCAATCAGTGGATCAGATTTTACACGGATGGCTCATCCCATAAAGCCACCACAAATGGAGGAGCTGGAATACTTATCAAATGGCCAGATGGAGGAAAACTAGAAAAATCCATTGCAACTGGAGAGCTCTCGGACAGTCACCGAGCAGAAAGGGAAGCACTAGCACTAGCTGCTACCATGCTAGCAAATCATCCAAGTTCCCCACAAAGTCAGATTGTGTTTCTAACCGATGCGAAAACAACCCTCCAAAGGTTGCAAAACTCTGATTCCTCTTATATTAAACACCTCAGAACAGCACTTACAAAGCTCAACAACAACAGCAAAAAAACTGTTATCAATGGATACCAGCTCATATACAACTAGAAGAAAATGAGAAGGCTGACACACTCGCCAAGAGTGGGAGAACCAACTCACAAATAAACTCTGCACTCTATCCAGAAGAAATGAAGAAATTAATTGTAAATAAAATAAATGAGAAATGGACGAGCTCTCATCCAAATCACAAGAAAGATGACGCTTACTATAAGCTATCCCGACAAGACCAACGTCTTTTGACTCAGGACTGGACACAACAGAATGCGACAACACATATAACGCAAGCTCAAAATTGGAACTAGTCATATGAACACTCCAACATAACAATGAGAACGAAGAAGAAGAAGAAGAATTTCTCTTTTAATGTAAGTTGATTCAAATGGAAATCTAGGTTTACTTCTGTATACCATTATCAAGAGTAGATGAGAAGACATTAACATTAAGAGTGTTTGTTGAGAGGAAAGAACATAGTTTGTGAGAGAATTAAATTTGTAAACAATAACGATCATTGTGGTAACTACATTATGATGAATACACAGTTTTTAAAGCTAATGTACATTAAAATGAAGTAATTGCTATCATACATAAATTTGTCAATAATAGAAATAGTATCAAGTATTAGATTGCAGAGTGAAAGTATAAACTTGAATGGAAGAAAGAGAAAGTAGTCAAGTCTAAACATCAAAGTATGACTAGGAAAATCTCAATGTAATGTCTCAACACCAAATATGACTAGCAAAGTCTCATCTCAACATCAAATAGGATTAGGAAAGTCTCACTGTAATATCTCAACATTAAATTTGAGTACTTCTTTGAACCCAGCTTGGTAAAATAGTTTTAATAGCTCTAATAACTTGCAATCAGGCAACTGATTGTTGGCTTAAAAGGCTAAAAGGCAGCCATAAATGTTTTGTAGTCATTGATTGTCATATGGTTAGGGTTAGTGAATGTTTTATATAGTGGCTGATTATAAGCTTTCAATAAAGTTTCACTACTTTGCATTTTAAGGGTTCTTATTTAGGATTTTAATGTATTAATCTGGAGTCATTTAATTTTTTACCAAATAAATACCCTTGCTCTTTCCATTCACTACAAGGTATTCCTTTATTTTTTTAATTATTTTTTTATAGAGCGCATCTTTCATGCTTATAACATGCTCATGGTCTAATCTCTTTTAGTGGAAACTTGGAGTAAAAAGGTTTCTGTACTGCATTTAGAGGCTCAGCAAACACAACTAAGCTCAAGTAAGATTTGAGCTCAAGCCCCATTGATAGGGAGCCAAGAGATTTTATCCAAAACAGCTACACATCCCACTTCTTTTAACATTGTTAATTACCCCATAAATATAAACATAATAATGTGAATACATACCTGTACTGTTTGGGCATAATCTAGCCAGCAGCTCATAACGAATATCTTTCTCTACACTCATAGATCTAGCATGTATTTTACATATATGTGTACGGCCCTGCAAAATGATAAGTGTTATGTAATAATTCATGAAATGTTTATATTCAATGAAAAAAAGTTATAACAAATAAAAAGTTGTAGTAACAAAGAAAAACTAAACATTTAATTTTCTGAAGACAGGTATTTTAATTTCGGGATCTTTAGCATACCTCGGAGTCCACCCAGCTCTAATGGGTACCTAATATAAGTTAGAGAAAAAGAAAAGCCAGTTGGTCATTGTGCTGGCGACATGACAACCTTGTTAACCATAGGCCAGAGAAACAGACCTTTTCATCATCTGCCAATAGACTTTATTTTACTTTTTAGAAAGCTAATGCTTCCAATTAATGCAGTTTAGTTCATAGCCAATTGATAAATCTAAAAAAAATATTGGTGGGGCACTGACCATTTGACCCTAATGCTGAGGTTCCAATGTCTATAACATTGAAACAATAAAGCAATTGTTGGCAACATAAATATCAGACATTTTTAATACAATTGTGTGTCTTTGGACATTTTGTGTATTAAATTATTGTTAATTATTATTATTAATTGTTATTATTAATTATATATCAGTTATAAGCATTCTTGGCTACCAAGTGAAAATACATTTTTACACCAACAATGTTGCCAACAATATACTAACATTCCTTACATATTTCAAAAAGAATAAAAATTAAAATCCTTAAGTTTCTTTCTTTAAATCATAAAAAAAAATCACACATATAAACATAACACATTATACAATTTATAAATGCTAAGCTATAAACTGCTTGATTATGTATGTGAGGAGAGCTTCATTGAAATCACATTGTAGACTAGGTATTTTTGATTTGATTCCACATTGTGCTTGCTGAGAGCCTAAAGGAAGGACTCACCGATATCCTCCCCCCCCCCCCCCCCCAATATGTCAACAAAAGTTATTGAACCAGAATGCACTGTGCTTGCTATAGGAGCATGGAAGTTGTGCTAATCAAAAGCAATAATAATACTAGCAATAATAAACTACTGGCCAGAGATGAAGCCTTCAATTCAGCTTTCATCACCACATTTTGAAAAGCATGAACTAAAAATGTAAGTCATTCAGTGTTGCCAGACATAAGCACTGTAATGAACATCTTCACCATCACTTGTTCCATAAGTTTGATGGATCACTGGGTCAACAGAGATGCTGCCCATCAAAGCTTTTCTGCTTTTCTCTTAGTGATAAATCTGAAATGTTGACAAATTACCTTTTTATGTTTCTCTGCTGGCTCAAAACCAAGGACTTTACCAACTCTTCATCTAATGAGGTTTGTATCGTCTCTGCTTTTTGATAGCAATGTTGCTTCCCTAAAAATGCAAAATTAAAATTTCTTTAGAAAATGTTATGTACTCTTGTTTTCACTATTTTTGTCTAACAGCCTATAAGCATAACTGACACGACTAGAATGACAATTTAAAGTCAAAACTAGGAAAGTTTATATCATACAAAGCAAGATAGAAAAAGGTTCATCATGGTCCACTAGCAGGTTACTAGAGACAGTTATCTATCTTAGAAATAATTTTTTTAGAGTGATTATATGTGTACCAAAAAAAAAAAATTATGTTTCATATCACATTAACAAGCAGTTTGTGACACTTATGCATCAATGAAGTTGCAAGCATAAAAAAAGGTACTACTTCTATAGTATACTAGCATTACCCTTGGTTCTTCCACCTGATTTGTTCTCAGGCTATACATTGTTTATTTTGGCTAAAAACTCTTTTTTTTTTCTGCACTTCCAATAAAATTTCCTGCATTTTATTTTCAGCCCAAAAAGCCTAGTATCAATTACATTGAATTCATAAAGACACATACTTTTGGTGTTTGAATTCTAAGAACACTTTTCTCCCCATCCTCAAACAAACAAAAATGGTACATACAATCTTCTTTCTTCTTCCTTCTCATTTTTTTATTGGAGCATTCAGATGACTGGACCAGTATATGAGATTATTTTCGCAGTGGTTTCCAAATCAGGGAACTCTCCATATAGTTTTCTTTCTATTGGGGTGTTTTGGGGCCAGTGTCATGTACAGCCTCTTGGTAAAGAGAGCAGTTTTGGAGGAGATGGTCAGCATTCTCTGGTGACACTCCAAATGGGCAGATTTCAGTTTCTGATTTTGATCTTCTGATACATATGTTGTCGAATTCTCTTGTGTCTGGTCCTGCAGAAAAAAAAATGATTTTAGATGTTTTTCTCCCATGAAACAGTTCTAAAGGCACACCACTAGTCATGATTTAGTTTATCTTTACATATGAATTTTTTTTTAATTTGGTCAGTTGTAGCACCTTTATCTGGACATGCATCTTATACACATTTAAAAATATTTGACACTTATATTTATAGCCTATCAAGATCAAATAGCCTGGGAACGACATGGCCTAAATTGTGCCCATGTGCCTAAACTCAAAACTCAAACCCTGATTACCACAAACAGGGAGGTGCGGTGGCTGAGTAGTAAGGCGCTTAGCTTCTGAACCAGAGTCCATGGCTCAAATCCTGGTAAAGACCCAGCTCTATTGGGTACCTGACATTAGTTAGGGAAAAAGTAAAGTGGTTTGTCATTTTGTTGGCCACATGACACCCTCGTTAGCCGTAGGCCACAGAATCAGATAACCTTTACATCATCTGACCTATAGACAACAAGATCGGAAAGGGCAACTTTATTATATTTTTTTTTACCACAAACAGTTTACACAAACCCCCCCCCCCCTCTCCAGAAAAGAAAAAAACTTTTTTACTTTCATAAATAAAAAGGATGGTAAATGTTATGTCTATAAAACATTACCTAGAAACAAACATTGCAGTCCTTTTGCTTTAACTTCCTCATCTCAGCTTTGTTAAGGGGAACTACCTATGCACAAAATAAACACAGTTAAATAGATTGAACTCAAATTCTAGAAAGTCAATGAAACTTACATAAAAAAGTTATTTAGAAAATGAACTTTTCTCCAAGTCTTCATCCAGCCTTTCCTTCTGTTTTAATCAGAAATTGCATTGATATTGTCATTACAAGTCCTTTCAAAATGTTTTGAGTCAAGTCTAACTCTATTTTTCAATTATCACACTTGAGATTTTGCTGCTAATCTTTTGCCCTTTGTCAACAATCAGCCTAATGTGTGGAAGACATTTGTATAGGCCATGCAGAGCTGAGATTGTTATCTGTGACATTTGTTTTTACACATCAATATTATGCAAACCCTCTTTTTCCATGCATATTTCTCATCATCTGATGCAGACAAAGCTGTTGTCCTTCAAGGATCCAATTGTTTTCTTTTGAATTTTCACCTGTCTTTCAAAACAGGTTTTATTTTGGCCTTAAATGTGTGTTCCACTGCCTTCTTGAGAGCTTAATTGTCTCTATCAGAAAGCATCAGTTGCCAGCTACTCTCATCTACACCAGTGCCAGTGTTGATATTACCTTCTGTCCTCTAATTTGCAAAAAAAAAATATCACTTTTTAGCATGAGACGAATAAAAAAAATGCCAGAGGTAGTAAAAAGATAAATCTGATTCAAACCTTATCTTCAACTCCTTGAAAGAAACCCATAGGTGCTTGAATGTTGTGTGATGGATGGGAGACCTATCCTTATAAAGTTCTTTGCCATCTTGATCTAGAGGAGCTAAGAAAATATCCAAGATACCGGCTTTCAAATCTGAGAGTATCTAGCATCGAAATCTCAAGATCACTGCTTCCAAAGTGACTAAACATCTGACAGTAAATAAAAAAAAATATAAAAAACAATTAATATTTATTTTTTCTTGTATTGGACAAAGCATGTATTATTAATATTATATTATTATAGACAATAAGGTCTGAAAGGGGAACTTTTTTTTATGCTTTTTTTTTAAAGAAAATTCTAAATAATGAACTGATAGTGAGCTTAACAATGATCATGTATAAGGCTTGTCTTGGAGTCCAAAGATTAGTGAGGAGTGCAGTATTTCCCATGGCTGCGCAGCCCCAGCAACAAAAAGCAACACAAATATGTATTTGCAAATACAGACAAAAATATACCACTCAAGGCTGAATTCATTCATAGAAATTTATGGCAGAATACATAGAACTATGAGAAGTAAATAGCTTGGCAGACAGAAACATGACCTGTAAATTACTTGATAGGGCTAGGGTTATAATTGATGAAATTTAACAGTAGACTTCAAATAAGAAAAGAATGTTAATGTATGTTAAATTACAGGTTTTACTAGTTTAGCTAATAGCAACTTGAATATTATTTTACACTTGGTAACTACATGCTTCAACTTTACTCTGTGCAAAGTGCAGTCCTACCTTGATTTCTATCAAGTGATTCTCCAGCCTACATGTTTCAGTTCTTTACCAGCCATTAACATAAGACAATCAAAGCCATATTGTAAATCATGTGGAATATCTGAATTTTTCTTCTCTTCTACAGCAAGATGTCTTCACTTAATGCATAATTCCCCTAGAATGAAGAAGATAAGATAATCCATGCATTGTTAACAGAAAGATGTCAATTAACTGTGATGTCATCCTCTGAGCTGAGTCAGCTAGAGCTGCTCCCAATGTTTATCCCTGTCAAGAATGCCTTGCTTTGGCAAGTCTTTCAAAACCTTTTACAACTTACACCTTCAAGTGTCTTTCAATGAACAAATCATGTTGATCATCTGCCAACATAAAGAAGTATACATAGATATTAGCATTTCAAAGTCATGGGCCAAAAGCTCAGTCATTTTTCATTTCGCTTCTATATCAATATTTTGATTTTTTTTGTCGGCTAAATGATTTGTGTACCTCATAGGAAAACATGGGGTCCAGGGTTTGAACCTCAATGAAGATTGGGATTTTGAATTTTTAGGGTGCCCCTCAGTCACCCACTCTAATGGGTAACTGACTTTAGGTGGGGAAAATTAAGGTGGTTAGTCATTGTGCTGGACACATGACGACCTGCTCATTAACCACTGGCCATAGAAACATTCCCTTGACATCATTTGCTCCATAGATCGCAAGGTCTGAAAGGTAAACTTTACTTTTTGTAATACTTTTTTAAAAATTAATATCCACTGTGCATCCCATTACTTCTTACTTATGTATAATAGATTTCTCTTTTCCCTTCCTTGCGTTTCTTGAATCAAGTTCCTTTTTATAGAGCATTTTGATACCTCCACAAAGCCAACGGATTATATTATTTGTCATTATTTGTCATAATGTCCAAAAGTAGAAACTAATTATTTTATAATGAGAATGTGGGTATAAGTGTTGTCTATCCAGTACCCAAAACTACACATTTTTCAAGAAAAAATCAACAAATTAAACATATTGAAAAGGTAATAAAAAATTAACAAGGATTATGTGAAGGTCTTTCCAAATTTTATTAATATTTGTGGTTAAACAGTAGAGTTCTTTTTATTTGTTTAAATAGATCATTAAGTGTAATACTTCAAGACCTATATCTAGTTCCTAATCTTCAGACAGGTGATCATGGATAAAATCTGAACATTTTCATTTCAATGTATGGATTCTATGGTGGAAAAATGTTCTACAACTTCTGCAAAGATCATGCTCTGTTTTATCCACCATGGTCAAACATATCAACCTTAGACAAACAGTATCCACCCTAGATAAACAGTATCCACCTTAAACAAACAGTATCCATTTCTAAATAAAAAAATACATACAGATAATATTCTTTACATATTAAAAGAAAAAGAGAAAGATTACCTGAGGTGACCAGACATCATCAATAAAGCAATATTTTTTTGAGATATCAGTTACTGGTTCGGAAACTGCAGATGGATCAGTCACTGTACAAAACTTGATCAGTAAAATTTGAAAATTAGACAACTTCATGGTAAACAATAAAATCGCCACCTGAAAACACAAATAAACAATAAGAGGATGTAGACACACAAATTATTACAATGTATGATTTTAATTCAATGTGAGCCAAAGGAATAGTTATAACCTTATATAGCCTTAAACACATCAAACATTTGAACTAGTGGCCAATAGTGCACCACATTTTAAGGATAAATGTATAAAATATACAGCTATTTTATTTGAATAAATGTGAATATTAAAATCAATATAAACAAATATGAGACGTGTGACAAAAGTTTAACTTAAATATTACATACTGTTTGCGTTTTTTTTTTTCTCTGTGTTCTCATTATAAATTGTAGGGTTCAGATATATATATATATATATTTATCGAAGATGAACTCCATTCTTTTCAGATCAGGCAGCTTTCCATACAATCTTTATTCTAAAGGACTGTTGGGGGGCCAGTATTTTGTATGGGCCTCATGATAAAACAAGGCCACGTGTTCTTTTCACTAGTTTCAACATCCAGAATAAGTGTTGCCTCATTATGTTGTGCCCTGTTCAAAGGTGAAAAATAATTCATTGACTGTGTCCTGATAGAATGTAACATGCATCCTTAATCCTGATGTTTGAGTGACAACTGTTTTGGTTTTGGTTTATACTACTCTTTTTTTTTTTTTTTTCTCTTCCAGATATAGTGGAATTTAAGAAAAGAAAAAGTAAAGTACCACTTTCAGACCTTGTGGTCTATAGGGCAGATGATGTAAAGGTCATCTGTTTCTGTGGCCTATGGTTATGTATCCAACCACCTTTACTTTTCCCTAACTAATTTCAGGTACCCATTAGAGCTGGGTGGATTCAAGAGGTGCCCAAAGATCCCAAAATTAAAAACCCCAGTCTTCAGCAGGATTCAAACCATGCACCCTGGTTCAGTAGCCAAGTGCTTTACCTGCTTTACCACTTAGCCACTGCACTTCCCATGGAACTTAAGACTGCTTAGTTATTCTTCCATTTTGGCAGTGTCAGATTTTTCTTCTCCTCTATTTGAAAGTGTGCTGGGACCCATTGAAGAACAGTTTTCTTGCTATTATTGTTGAGATTTATAAGAGCTGTCCTGACTTTTTTGATAGAGGAGGCATCAGATTTTTTTAAACATTAGAAAGAAATGTTTATTCATTAGAAAGTGCATCTGAGAGATCGCCAGTGGCAATTAAATTTTCTAATCTTTCTTAATTGAGCCATTTATTGAATAAGACAGCTCTTCTGTTACTGGTGGATTCTTAAGATGATTCATCTGTATAATTGACCCACTAGTTATTGGTTTATTAGATTTGTAGAAAAATATTCACCATTTTCTTGAGATCTTTCTGATTGTGATAAGATTTTTTGGTTATGTTTTCAATACTGTCTCATAGCAAAAAGAGAGCTTAGGTCCCAGGGAAGAGAGTCATTGCACTGTTTAACTGATTCATAAATTATATTTTATAAGTGGTGTTTCTTTGTTTGAGATTCTTGTATGAAATGGTCTTTTCAGTTAGTTTTGAGTGCCAGACTTGTGGGTTTAAGTTTTGAGTGGGTAGCTCTCTTAGGTTTCCATTTTAGTAAACTGAGTAAGGATTATTATTTCTCTTATTTTGTCCAGAGAAACCAGGGAAAAAATGATCTCTTCCATTGCTTTGAAGGTTGTTGTTTTTATTGTTTGGAGTTTAGTTTTTGTTTTACTTTTTTACTTTGTCTATTTTCTGTAGAATTGACTGCTGAATCATATGATGTAGCACTGTGTTCTATAGTGATGTAGCTGGTAAATTTCTTTTTCAAAATGTAATTTGCTTATGGAAGCTCACAGCCTGCTAGGTGGTTGGTGTTAGCCTTCCCTGGTTGTCCAAGAAGTCTACATCTGAGTTGCCAGTTACACTGATGTGATTTGGTATCTACTGCATCTAGCGTGTTGTAGCTGGTACATTTCTATTTCAAAATGTTGTGACTTGCTCCAAATTAATATTTCCATTTTATATCTTGTACAATTTCACTTTTTTTTAGTTGACTTTATAGACTGTCATTTTATTCATACTGCCATGTAAGATCTTTAAATTTGTTGAACCATGGATTGGGCATTAGAGCTGGGTAGACTCAGAGGTGCCCAGTCTTCACTAGGATTCATAGCCGGGACCCCCAGTATGAAAGTCAAGAGCTTTACCACTCAGCCACCACGCCTCCATCAAATTGATTAGGCTAAAAGTAGTCCTACAAGTTCTTTGAGTGAAAAGAAAACAGTGTTTAATGAATAAAAAAGGGAAGAAGAAACTTTTTTTTTCCCACTAAAGTAAATCAAAGTAAAGTTCCCCTTTCAGACCTTACAATCTAGGGGGCTGAGGATGTAAAGGTCATCTGTTTCTGTGGCCCATGGTTAATGAGATTGCCAGCACAACAACCAGCCGCCTTTACCTTCCCCATCACACCAGGTACCTTTAGGTTGGTAGACATAGTCATGTGATCAGGGCACGGCAGACATATTGTTGGTAAAAATCTGGTTTCTATGCACAGTCAACACAAGCTTTTAGGCACTTACCATGGATAAGTCGAGCAAAGATAGATATAGTCAGAAACAAATACTAATTCTTACACTTTGAAAGCAAGCCAGCATAATTAAGAAAATGATTTGCTGCCCTCCTTGTGTTTTTTTTTTTAAATATTAAAAAAAAAAAAAAAAAAATACATGTTTTGTAAAATGTTTTACTTATTTCGGATGTTCCTTCAGAGTTGAAGATAATTACTTCCTAGTCCAAACCTCCCGCAGGACGGCGGGGGATGGGAGCGGGCAGGGTTTGAACCCCTGACCATCGATAAGTCCGAACGACAGTCCAGCGTGCTTATCCAGATCTCTTCACTTATAATCTTGTTCTACTGAAAGTGCTTACACAATCACAAAGGATGAGTTCAAGGTATTCAGAATAAATTTTATTGTTAGACCTAGATTAGATCTAGATCTACTAATAACTAATCTAGACTAGATTCTAGATCTATATTCTAACTATTTAAGTTAGCATATCTAGACTACTATAATCATAATATTGTTTGACATAAATGTAGAATCAGATTGAATAGTCAATATTTATTATTGTCGAGGGCAGTGTTTCTCAAACTGTGTGCCGCCGAAGATTTGCAGGTGTGCCGAGGAGTTTTCAGAATGCCACACGTGCAGCGTTACACAGGTTTGCGTACTATTAAATTTTTATTTTACCTTGGGACGACATCCCAACTTGCAACGACCAGTAATAGTAGTGGATCGCTACATTATGACGGAAAGGGGTGTTAGCTCTTCAGGTTATGGAGTTGTCCACTATACATATATTATTATAATGACTCAAATGTAGGTCGCCTTAGCAGACGCTCAGCAGTTCTTGAATTGGTAACGATTATAATAAGCGATGTGTTTCATGTAAATTTTGTATGTGTATGCTAATAATAACAAATTATTACTAAGCCTTAGTCATTGTTATCCATGGAGAAATACGTTGGTAAGAATGAAACTGCGAAAGCGTTCAATGAAAAGTATGGAACCAAACAAAGGTACAAAGAAGATTACATCGGATATGGTTTCATATCTTCAGGACCTGAAGATTCTCCATTGTCATTCTGTCTGATCTGCAATTCAGCTCTGTTGAATGAGGCGCTTGTTCCAAGCAAATTGAAGAGACACTTGGAAACAAAACATCCAGCTGTAAAAGCGCAACCGAAGGAATACTTCGAAAACATCAGATCCCTTCAAGTGGATGAATCCACTGACATTAGTGCAAAGCCCAGTTGTTAGCTTTTATTCAGTTCATAAAGGATGAAAAATGTGTCAACAAATTCTTATTTTGAAAAGACTTACCAACTACAACCAAAGGCGAAGATTTTTAAGTGGTGAACGAAAACATTTTGCTATTCAAAGTACAGTGGAGACAAACTGTGTCAGCGTTTGCACCGATGGCTGTCCTTCCATGCAGGGAAATAGAAAGGGATTCTTCACTCTTGTGCGTCAAGAAAATCCAAATGTATTAGTTGTTCACTGCATGATCCACAGAGAAGCTCTTGCCTTCAAATATTTGATGTCTGTTCTGGATCAAGTGATTGAAGTTGTAAACTTCCTCAAATCTCGACCGCTTGCATTCTGACTTTCCTCAGAGCTTTGTGAAGCAATGGATTCAGACTACTAATGTCTCCTGTATCACACCAACGTTTGTTGGCTCTCAAGGCTGAGCTGATTTCATTCTTGGAGGCTGGAAAAAAAAAAAAAAAAAGACTTTGGATTTTCTATTCATGACGAGATTTGGTGGGTTAAGGTGACATTTCTCTATGATTTATTTGACAAATTAAATTCATTGAATTGAAGTCTTCAAGGACCATCGGAAACCATCATCATTGCATCCTCAAAACTAAAATCATTTGGTTAAAATTGATTGTCTTTGTGGCAAAGTAAAATCACGAAAGGACTGCTTTCATACTTACAATGAATGTGCTTCAAATAAAGAAATCACCCCCGAAATTCTGGACACTTTGAAACACCTGCAGTCAGCATTGCAGCATTACTTCTCAACAGTTTGAAGTAATGAATATAAATGGGTCAGCTCTCCATTTGGAAACAATGAAGCTACAAATTTTACAACTAAAGAAGAAGAGCAGCTCAATGATTTAAAAAACGATGCAATTCTTAAGTCAAGTTTTCAGAGAAAGCCTGGATGTGTTTTGGATTTCAATCAACAAGTTATATCCTGTAATCAATTTAAAAGCAATCAAAATAATTCTTCCATTTACATCTTTATGGTTTTGTGAGTTTGGATTTTCAGCACTGACTGAAATCAAATCTAAGAAAAGAGAGAGACTTCTTACAATAGACGATGAAATGCGAGTTTGTTTGTCGACTTTGGAGCCTCGATTAGATCGCATTTGCTCTCAAAAACAGGCACAACATTCACATTAAACATAATACTGAAAAACAGGCAAAATCTTTTTTCCTTTTTATTATAAAACATCTGTTGCTCTTTGTGGTGTGCCGCGAAATTTTTGTAGTTTGTTTACTGTGCCGGCAGACAAAAAAGTTTGAGAAACACTGGTCTAGAGCTAGATCAACATTGTTGTAACATATAATGTAGGCCTACATAGATTGTGATAGAGATCTACTCTCTACTCAAGCCTTCAAGGTCTAGTATTCTAGATGTAGATCTATGGCTACATAGATCATAGATATATTATATACAAAATCTGGATGATGTCTCAGATTAGAGTGTGACTAGATCTAGAGTCTAGCCTACACAATGCTTAGGCTTAGTAGATCATTCTAGATCTCATCTAGACTCTATAGAATAGATCTAGAAAATCTAGATAACATCTAAAATCTACATCTCTCTGTTGCTGCATATTTTAAGCATATGAAACTTAATTTTTATCTAATAGATATAGCTAGATCTAGTCTTCACTTCTAGGTCACTTGATAAGATAAATAAATTTAGCTTTTATGTAGCACTACTTTCATGCTTATAGTTATAGCATGCTCAGAGCGCTATGGTCTAATCTCATTGGTGGACCGGAGGGGATGGGGTATCTGGGAGGTTTTCAGTGCTGCCTTTAGGCGCTCATTAAACACATCTCTGCACAAGATATATTTGGACTATAGTTACAGATAATAGTTACTTATTATTAGATACTAGTATTATATAGATCAGATCTAGCATCTAAACCAAAGAAAACTTTACTATCCAGTTTAGATCTAAGTCTAGGGCTGAAGACTTTTTAAAGTTTTTTTTAGGACTAGGCTCATCAAGACTAGTAACTTGTTGATAAATCTAATGGTCCTAGATCTGTGTTTCTTTTACAACTTTCAAATGCTCTTTAAGATTTGAAGCTAATTACACCTTAGCCCAAACCTTTTGGCTGTTGCGGCTGAAGCACTTCACTAGTCTCAATTGAATTTTTGGTGTAAACTAGGGTTTTGAATTTCTATATTTTTAGGATGCTTCGAAGCCCAACCAATTCTTTATATTACAAGAGTTCTACAACTATTATTAAAATGTTATTGCTATTTTTACTTTTGAAAATGTCTACAGGCTTACAAGAGTTTAGCAGCTTACAACCAGTTCCTAGATGGTTGGGTTCAAGATGTTATGGCTTTTAAACCACTAGCAAAGGTAAGTAATAAATATTGTTATATTATAGTTAATATCTTGATATTCAAAGGTATTTACATGTATATGAGACCAATGTCTTGATATGTACAGGTATTTTAAATATTTTTTTTTTCTTTTTAATAGGTCTTCACTCTCAGTGGTTAGCATGTACTGCAGCCCTGGATAGTAATAAGTCAAGATAATGGTGAACAAATAGATGCTATCTTACTAGATTTTTCTAAGGCTTTTGACAAAGTTCACCACCATAGTTTGCTTAAAAAATTAAAATATTTCGGCATTAATGGTCCACTGCATCAGTGGATTAAAGATTTTCTGATAGGGAGAGAACAAACTGTAATAATAAATGGCTCTAAATCAACACCGATAACAGTAAACTCAGGTGTACTCAAGGAACAGTCTTGGGTCCACTACTATTTTTAATTTACATAAATGATAAATGATTTACCAAATTGCATTACTTCAAGTCAGATTATTTGCAGACGATTGCATAATATATAGAACAATAAAAACAACACAAGACACAGATATTTTACAAAGAGAATTAGATGAATTACAGAAATGGGAATCAAATTGGAGCATGTCTTTCCACCCAGAAAAATGTCAGTTGTTAAGAGTAACAAAAAAACTAAAACAAATTAATTCCCCTTATCTTATTCATGGCAAACCAGTAACACAGGCTAAATACGCAAAATACCTAGGTGTTATAATAAATGAAAAACTATCATGGAATCCACATATTGATGAAACTACAAAAAAATCAAACAAAGCATTAGGATTTATTAAAAGAAATTTCTATAAATCAAATAAGAACATAAAACTAAAATGTTATTTAACCTTGGTTAGGCCAATAATAGAATATGCATCCTCCGTTTGGGACCCCTCAACTCAGAAAACATTAAGAAACTGGAACAGACACAAAATAGAGCAGTGAGATTCATAACAAACGAATATTCACATTTGACTAGAGTAACACCTTTAGTAAAATCACTAAATTTAGAAAGCCTTCAGGACAGAAGGCTCAAAAGTAAAGTAGCAATCATACATAAAACACTGAACCATAATCTTCAAATACAAAAACAAAATTTAATAAAATACTCTGAAAGACACAAAGATAAAGGCACATTCCTCGTCCCATATGCTAGGACAAATTTGTACAAATACTCCTTCTTCCCTAGTACTATTAGAGCATGGAATGGGTTACCTGAGCTAGCCAGGAAAACCAGGGACTTGGCAGAATTTAAGTCATTGGTTAATATGCATGACGCGTAGGACGTAATCATCTTCTTTTTTGAAGTAACGTCTGTATTATATAAGAAGAAGATGGTATTATTCTATCAGCCCACTGTTCTTGTATAGTTGGACTTGGTGAGTCCTGCACTCATGTGGCAGACATGGATCCTTGAGTCAAATAACCTACTCACTGAAGCCCAGGCTGGCTTTAGAAAAGGCAGATCAACAGAAGATCAAATTGCCTTCATCACACAAGAAATAGAAGACAGCTTTCGAGAATAGAAACCAACAACAAATGTGTGGGTTGACTTAGAAAAAGCATTTGACAAAGTCTGAGAACAAGGTCTCTTGCTCAAGCTAATCCAGCATCACATATCCCAAAGAATGTACAACTGGATAAAGGAATACCTAAATAATAGAAAAGCCTTAGTTTGCATGCAAGGACAAAGAAGCCACACAGTGGGTATAAAAAATGGCGTCCCCCAAGGAGGAGTCCTATCTCCAACACTTTTCCTAATATTCATAAATGATCTAAATCAAACCCTACCTAGAAAAGTTAAAAGCAGCATGTATGCAGATGACCTTGCCATAATAGCACAGAAGAATATGTAGGAACATCGAAATTTCGATTACAAGATGCTCTTGATAAACTCAATAATTGGTCCAAAGACTGGGGCATGTCCATCAACACAAAAAAGACCACATATACCATATTCTCACTGTCAACAAAACAACAAACAATAAAATTAACATTAGATTTGGAAGCTTTAGATAAAAATGACAGCCCTACTTATCTTGGAGTCACCTATGACCCGAGACTAACCTGGAAAAACCAAATAGATAAAACACAGAGAAAAGGCATCCAGAGACTATCCCTCTTGAAAAAATTAGCTGGCACAGATTGGGGAGCTAATCACAACATCCTGAAAAAGACCTATACCAGTTATGTAAGACCTGTACTAGAATATGGTGCCAAAGCATGGGGCTCAGCAGCCCAAACCAACCTAAGAAAAATAGACAAGGTTCAAAATATTGGTCAAAGGATAACGACAGGAGCAATAAAAACAACACCCATTAGAGCTATGGAGGAAACCGCTGCCCTGATCTCTCTGGATGAAAGAAGAGAAATAAAAATCCTTTCCCAATTCACTAAATTGGAAACCTTGGAGAGGCACCCACTCAGAACAAAAATCCACAAAACTGGCACAAAAAAACGTCTCAAAAGGACCAATTTCATACAGGAATCTCTAAACCTAAAAAAGAAACACCAACTTGAAAAAATTACTCTGGAATCCTCAATACACTATAATGAATCTCTACCCTGGGACGAAAGCCCTCTTCCTACTACAAGGGACCATATTGAAAACATAAAAAGAAAATCTGATTACAACCAACAGAGCTCAAGGAAATAGTGAACTGTTTTCTACATACCAATTACCCTAGCAATCAGTGGATCAGAGTTTACACGGATGGCTCATCCCATAAAGCCACCACAAATGGAGGAGCTGGAATACTTATCGAATGGCCAGATGGAGGAAAACTAGAAAAATCCATTGCAACTGGAGAGTTCTCTGACAGTCACAGAGCAGAAAGGGAAGCACTAGCACTAGCTGCTACCATGTTAGCAAATCATCCAAGTTCCCCTCACAGTCAGATTGTCTTTCTAACAGACGTGAAAACAACCCTCCAAAGCTTGCAAAACTCTGATTCCCTTCATATTAAAAACCTCAGAACAGCACTTACAAAGCTCAACAACAACAGCAAAAAAACTGTTATCCAATGGATACCAGCTCACATACAACTAGTAGGAAATGAGAAGGCTGACACACTCGCCAAGAGTGGAAGAACAAACTCACAAGTAAACTCTGCACTCTATCCAGAAGAAATGAAGAAATTAATTGTAGATAAAATAAATGAGAAATGGACGAACTTCCATCCAAATCACAAGAAAGATGACGCTTACTATAAGCTATCCCGACAAGACCAACGTCTAATCTTTCGACTCAGGACCGGACACAACAGAATGCGACAACACATGTTCCGGAAGCTCAAAATTGGAACCAGTGAAATCTGCCCATGTGGAGTATCACCAGAAAATGGCGACCACGTCCTCCAAAACTGCTCTCTCTACCAAGAGGCCTGCATAAGACATTGGCCCCAAATCACCCCAATAGAAAGAAAACTATATGGAGAGCTCCCTGATTTGGAAACCACTGCGCAGTGTACTGGTCTAGTCATATGAACACTCCAACATAACAATGAGAACGATGAAGAAGAAGAAGAAATGTGGCAGACACTTTATTTATGCTGGAAGCCAACACCAGGCTAAAAGAGAGTAAGACAGTTACAGGCTTGTTATCTTACTGGATAAATCCATCAGAGCTTAAAAAAGTGTTGCCAACTAAGGTTTCTGAGATTGATATCACCTCATTAAAAAACAAAAAGTTAAATTTGATTCTCTTGTGAACAACATCACTTCTAAAAATAAAAATTTAAAGGCTATTAAATCCAAAGAAACTATAAAGCTTAGTATAAATACTTTTAATTCATTTATTGAAAGTAATGAGTTCCAATCAGATATTTTACTGTGTTGTGCTAATAGGAAGAATAGGTTTGTGCCTGTGCTTTAACGCTGCTAGGTCTCTCAATGAAAATTTCAAAACAGTCATTTATTACTGTCATCTTCCTGTCATAAGTACAAATAAATTTTTTGGGCCTGAGACTCTCCTTATTGGGCCAGAAAATCAAATCGGATATGTCGACATACATAACATCCAAAACAGTACATGAATATCTTAGATCAGGGGTGGGCAACCTTTTTGTATCAAGGGCTGCAATTTTTTAAAAATTGGGAATGGCGGGCCGCATATTTATATACAACTTATTGAGACACTCTAAGCTAACTGTGTAGAATGTCTTTTAATTCATATTTACACTGTATTATATTCACGTTTCTTTTTTTCCCCACACTTCACGTTAAGGAATTACAACAAGAGTTAGCAATTATTTAAACCAATTTTACGAATTTTTTTTTCAAATTGCTGTTGTCATTTTACATTAAAATATCCTGACAAATATACAGTTGTACTTAATGTGCAGTATTTTACTTTTTACACTCGTCCATGATGTTCCGGAACTGTGGAACTAGCTTACTAGTTTCTATCCTTGTGACTGCTGTCAAATTACAGTCAGTCAAAATCGACCAGTAGTAATGCTTGTTTAGTTTCCACAAAGGAAAAGGCTTGTTCACTGAATGAGACAATATATGTCCGGAAGTTAAATGTCGGGACTAGAGAAACTTGCCCATCACCAGAGAATGCTGACCATGTCCTTCAATGGTGCATTCTAAATCAAGACACCCGAACAAGACTTTGGCCCAAAAACCCTCCTAAAGAACAAAAACTAAAAAAACAAATAATTTTTATTTGTTACTACTAGGTCTAAATCTATTGACTAGATCTAGTGAAATCTAGTCTAGATTATTCTAGATCTACTTGATTATCTATCCTTTTCTAATTCTAGGGCTCTACTCTAGTCACACTAGATCTTGTATATAGTTCTAGATCTAAAATAATTTAAGAGTCTACTAGTACTAGTCTAGATCTATATCTAATAAGTCCTCTATGTCTAAGAACACAGATTATAATAATTATATTAGAGATCTAAATATTTATGTCTAAATCTATAGTCTGTAATAGACTTATTAAGAACTAAATTTACATAATGATACATAGAAATCTAGAATCTAGAGATCTATCACCTTCTAAGTCTATTTCTAGATAGATCTAGAGCCTACTTCTAGATCTAGTTATCTAGTGCTAGCCCTACTTCTAGATCTAGAAACTAATTTAGACTATGTAATAAGAAAAGTAGATCTAATAGCCTTATTTAGCATGATCTATGAAAGTATGATAATCTATCAAATCATCTAAAATCTAAAAAAACAATCTAGACTAGATTAGATCTAGATCTATTGAAATCTATTCATTCTAATCTAAATCTAGTCTAGATTCTAGATCTAGAAGTCTAGTGACCTAGACCTATCTAGTAGCCTAGTCTAGACTAAGACTAGATTCCTAGATTGTCTAGGTCTAGATCTAGAGTCTAGATGATGATAGATAGATCTAGTAAATTGAAATTCTAGTAGAGTACTGTAGTAGAGCCATTGTCGTGAAAAGAAAGGGATTTGAATGGAATATTTGGCTAATTAGCACTTACTAGATTCTAAGAATAGATCTAATTCTAATATCTAGACCTAGACTACTCGATCAGTAGATCTAGAGATCTATGTCTAGAACTAGATGTAGATCTAGTCTTCAACCATTTCTTCGTAAATTTAGGACACACCGGGTCCGGAAGTAGATGAAATGTAAACAATAAACACAGACCTATATATATTTTATTTTGCACTCAGTATTTTCAATTCGCACTATTAATAAATAATAATAAAATGGCAATTTTTTTTTAGTGTCGGAAATCAGACTTGGTGGAACAAAAAATCGTGAATGCGGAACGGCGGAACATGTGAGCTTTTTTGATGATTTTGCGGGCCATTTCCGCATAATGCGGGACTATAGGCATGTCTGCTGTAGGTGTCAGCAGGCCCCATAAAACATTCCGATGGGCCACATCCGGCCCCCTGGCCGTAATTTGCCCACCCCTGTCTTAGATGCAGTTGTGGGATGAATACATAGGCTGGTTTACCTAGAATATTTGAAATAATGTGTGTTAAAAAAAATAATTTGTGTACATTCATAATTATAGTAGTTAAATTATATATAAATATGTGTAAATGTGAGACAGTGTATTTTTTTTTTGTACCTGTATTATATCCAAGCTATCCAATGAGAAATATTTATATAATTTAATATATAGATATATTTATTCAAATCATAATATGCATTCATTTATTTGTGGAAATAAAAGAAATGAATTGAAGTATTGTTTGTATATTAATTATTATTATCTTATCTATTAGTATGAAAATTGTAGATCTATTCATTCAAAAGAGGCCCTTAGTGAAACCTGCAGTACCAGGTTCGAATCTCGTTAAAGACTGGTATTTTGAATTTTGGGATACCTCTGAGTCCAACCAGGTTTAATTGGTATTTGACATTAGTTGGGGAAAAGTAAGGTGGTTGTTCATTGTGCTGGCCAAGACATCCTCGTTAACCGTGGTCCACAGAAACAGGTGACCTTTACATCATCTGCCTTATAGATCGTAAGGTCTTTAAAGTTAACTTGTTTATTTAAAAAAAACAACATTTTATTTCAAGATCAATTTTTGTAACTATGTAACTGTTTGAATAACAATGGACGCCAAGAACTAGTTGTTTTTTTTTATAAAGTATCTTAGTTAGTAATTCAAATCAAGATATCTGCCTGGTCATGCATTTTGTGTGATGGACTGTTCAGACTTACCGATGGTTCCGGGTTTAAACCCTGCCCATTCCCATCCCCTGTGGAAATCGGTTCTAAAAAGTTAAATCTAAATCTAATCTAGATTGAAAGATTCTAGTCAAGATTATTTTCATAATTTGCCTGTTCTGTATTATGCATACAACAAAAGAAACAATGAAGTTCATTTTAAATAATAAATCAAATATTTAGAAAAACAACTTGCCTTAAATTTTCTTCTTTGCTGCTTGTTGTTTTAATATGTAGTTTTCAAGTCCTTCCTGTTACTCAAAAGAGCTGGTTTTATTAATCTGTATGTGGCTCTGTTCCAAAAGCAATATAATGAAGCCCGCTATGCATCTTCATCTGAAAAATATAAAATGTGATGAATGTTGTGTTGGACAGAGTTTAAGTCTTAGAAAATGAAAGTTTTACTATTTATAGATTCTGAAAAATTCTAGCTTTATAAATGCAATGTCAATAGACTCAAGTCGTATCGAAATAATTTCTTTTACCATCATTTTTATTAGAAATCAAAAATTAGATCTAACTCTATATTCTAGACTGCCGATACAAAAAATAAAATGTGATTTATTTTTTATTTATATTATATATCCAGAGATTAAGTATCTATTGTATATAGAATTAGAACAGGCCCAGCCTGTGTGGGGGGGAACGAGTTGATGGTGCTACTGTGCACTGAACATAATTTCTTTAAAAAAAAATAGATAAAAATAGATCTGTTTGTTTTTTTCTACAATAGTGCTAACATTTATTTATAGATCTATATAGATCTATTTCAACAATAACAAATGTTTGACCTGAGTAGTTGATGTCTTATTTACAAAGTGAATATCAAAGTGGTAATTAGATCTAGAATCTAGACTAGTTGTAGAAGAAAATTAGATCTAGATCTATACATATCTATGGGATAGGACCAATAGCGAACGCTTTTGTGCCAGTTTTTAGTTTAGAATTTTATAATGAAAACATCTGCGGACTCCTCAGCTATTGGGCTATAAAACTAAATTTGACTCTTTTTTCCATATCAACTATTAAATTTATAATTCAAGTCAACTTGCGGTATGGGTCGGACATAATCAGCTAACGCAATTTTCGCGGGAGTCATAATGAGCGAAAGGCCGTAAAAAATAGCGAAATAGCATGTTAAAATATAGGAAATTATGCTTCAATTAGTTCTATCATCTAACTTCTTCCATGAAGCATTATAACTATTGTCCTCCTTGTGGCATAAAGCCTAAATTTGTTTTCACTTTCTCGTGCTCCACATCTCCTTTCTCTGCTTGGAACTGATGTCTATATAGCCTACGAAACTTGCGATCAATTTTTTTTCTTAAAAGAAATAAAGAAACTACAAAATTCTATCACGCCACCTTCCTATAGGCTACTCCACGTCGTACTACTCTCCATTTCATAAACTCTCGTTACTCAACTATTTTTTTTTTTAAGAAATTATGTTCAGTGCACTTAAGCGCCATCAACTCGATCCCCCCCCCACACACAAGCTGATTGACCCAAAGGCAGATCCCGAATGTGATGGATTGATGATGTATGGAGACAGATCTACAACAGCTTGGTTTTCGGGCATGGAGACGAAAGGCTCAGGAGAGATCTTGTAATTTTATAAATGTATATTATATGGTAACTCTTATATTTATTACTAAATATATAGTTCGCGTTTTTTCCTATCCTGAAATCGAATATTTTCTCCTGGAAAACTGTTGGAGATCTGAAAACCTAATCTCAGAATGGTGGGGTAACCCTGTGAAAATGAATTCTGCACTTCTTTTAAACATTTATACACATATTAATCTCATTAATTAGTAACAAGAGGTTAACCAGACTGTTAAAAAAAAAGGAGGAGGGCAAAACAGAGGTCGCCCCCCCCCCCCCGTATCCTGTATAAGCGCTGTTAAGATCAACTGAAGCGTCATTTCACCCTCACTGGCATAGAGGAAAGTAGCTGCCAGCATATGACCTCTGAGAGACTGTTGGAGAGCTGCGAGTCAAACATTTTAGACGGAAAGAAAATGCAGGAAAATATGCTGGTCGCAACTGGGCGTAGTCATGTGAAACACGTAGTGATGCACTCATCCTTAATCTTCGAAATCGAAGACGTTGGGTTAAGGTTAAAAATAGGCCTATTATTTTAATATTTCAGTTTACAAACAATAACAATAGATAAGACAAAAAGAAAAACAGATTAAATCAGTAACTAAATTATTATTAATGGCTTTTTAAGCTTATAATAGGGGTTTCGCTGAATAGGTTTTCAGTTAAAAAGGTCATTTTGAGCGAACACCCCATAATATATTTTTTTCAACGGAATGAATAGCCTTAGCTATTCTAGCTAACTATTTCCTCGTCAATTTAGAAGCATAATATGCAAATCGCCTTAAGTTCGGACCTATTCTCGTTTATCTGGAAATGTTTTGAGAATGAAATTTCCATACATGTCAACTTTGACCTTTAGCTACGCTTTATTTTATTGAGGGAAAACAAAAGTGAATATGTGGGAAATGTAAAAAAATGTCTTTGTAACACCATTTTATTAGTTCTGCAGTTACTTTTGAAATAAATAAGAATGGATAAAAAATACCAGGAGGTGTTCGCTTTGTATGCCATTTCGCTGATGGGCCTTTCCTATAGATCTAGATCAGATCTTGTACTACAACTTGTAGTAGTTATACTTATAGATCTAGTAGTGAAATCAGATCCACTGAAAGCGAACTGTTGATAATCTAGATAAATCTATAGATCTAGAATTAGATCACATGTGTATTGCAAGCTTTGATAGGCTTTACTTTTCTAATTATTTCTAAGTTTTGATTGAGAGACATCAGTTATGGCAAGGACTAAAAAAATGATAATTTGTTTAGTTGATCATCGAATTGCCACATTAATTATGATTAATTTAATAGTCCGGAATAAGGCCTCTCTAAGCCTAGCTTGCCGGCTAAGTCTGGGTCTTATAAGTTCTAGATCTAGATCTAGAATTACAAATCTACAAGGTCTATTTATTTTTAAGTTTTTTGCCTACATATAGATTTAGAAGTTGAATAATAAGTCCACACGTAGTGTACAGAAAACTTTATCAGCAGTCGTCAATCGAACGTAAACCAATATGAATATGGTTGTTTATATTGGTAAGGGCGAAACCAAATACCGGAAATATCCAAATGTCGGAAATAATAGGATACTAGATCTATAAATAAATATTAGGAGATTATAAGACTTGTCTTCGAAAATCAAGATCTCTCTTAAACTGTCGCTTCTATTTAAGTGAAATTTCGTACACAGGTTCCTTTTACCTCCTAGATGCTTACTAAGAACGGGTTTCGATAGAATAAAAACGTTGGGACCACAATTTGCGAAAAACCACAGGCTTGCTATCAAAGCTTTGTATTTTATTATTGGTATTTCCCAAATCAACTTAATAAGGAAATTATAAGGCTTGTCTCCGAAAATCAAGATATCTCTTAAACTGTCACTTCTATTCAAGTGAAATCTAGTACACAGGTTCCTTTTTACCTCCTAGATGCTTATTAAGAACGGGTTTCGATAGAATAAAAACTTTGGGACCACAATTTGCGAAAAACCATAGGCTTGCTATCAAAGCTTTGTATTTTATTATTGGTATTTCCCAAATCAACTTAAAATAAGGAAATTATAAGGCTTGTCTCCGAAAATCAAGATCTCTCTTAAACTGTCGCTTCTATTCAAGTGAAATCTAGTACACAGGTTCCTTTTACCTCCTAGATGCTTACTAAGAACGGGTTTCGATAGAATCAAAACGTTGGGACCACAATTTGCGAAAAACCACAGGCTTGCTATCAAAGATTTGTATTTTATTATTGGTATTTCCAAAACAACTTAATAAGGAAATTATAAGGCTTGTCTCCGAAAATCAAGATATCTCTTAAACTGTCGCTTCTATTCAAGTGAAATTTAGTACACAGGTTTCTTTTACCTCCTAGATGCTTACTAAGAACGGGTTTTGATAGAATAAAAACGTTGGGACCACAATTTGCGAAAAACCACAGGCTTGTTATCAAAGCTTTGTATTTTATTATTGGTATTTCCCAAATCAATTTAATAAGGAAATTATAAGGCTTGTCTCTGAAAATCAAGATATCTCTTAAACTGTCGCTTCTATTCAAGTGAGATTTAGTACACAGGTTCCTTTTACCTCCTAGATGCTTACTAAGAACGGGTTTCGATAGAATCAAAACGTTGGGACCACAATTTGCGAAAAACCACAGGCTTGATATCAAAGCTTTGTATTTTATTATTGGTATTTCCCAAATCAACTATAAATAAATATTAGGAGATTATAAGACTTGTCTTTGAAAATCAAGATATCTCTTAAACTGTCGCTTCTATTCAAGTGAAATCTAGTACACAGGTTCCTTTTACCTCCTAGAGGCTTACTAAGAACGGGTTTCGATAGAATCAAAACGTTGGGACCACAATTTGCGAAAAACCACAGGCTTGCTATCAAAGCTTTGTATTTTATTATTGGTATTTCCCAAATCAAATATAAATAAATATTAGGAGATTATAAGACTTGTCTTTGAAAATCAAGATATCTCTTAAACTGTCGCTTCTATTCAAGTGAAATCTAGTACACAGGTTCCTTTTACCTCCTAGATGCTTACTAAGAACGGGTTTCGATAGAATAAAAACGTTGGGACCACAATTTGCGAAAAACCACAGGCTTGCTATCAAAGCTTTGTATTTTATTATTGGTATTTCCCAAATCAACTTAATAAGGAAATTATAAGGCTTGTCTCCGAAAATCAAGATATCTCTTAAACTGTCACTTCTATTCAAGTGAAATCTAGTACACAGGTTCCTTTTTACCTCCTAGATGCTTACTAAGAACGGGTTTCGATAGAATAAAAACTTTGGGACCACAATTTGCGAAAAACCATAGGCTTGCTATCAAAGCTTTGTATTTTATTATTGGTATTTCCCAAATCAACTTAAAATAAGGAAATTATAAGGCTTGTCTCCGAAAATCAAGATCTCTCTTAAACTGTCGCTTCTATTCAAGTGAAATCTAGTACACAGGTTCCTTTTACCTCCTAGATGCTTACTAAGAACGGGTTTCGATAGAATCAAAACGTTGGGACCACAATTTGCGAAAAACCACAGGCTTGCTATCAAAGATTTGTATTTTATTATTGGTATTTCCAAAACAACTTAATAAGGAAATTATAAGGCTTGTCTCCGAAAATCAAGATATCTCTTAAACTGTCGCTTCTATTCAAGTGAAATTTAGTACACAGGTTTCTTTTACCTCCTAGATGCTTACTAAGAACGGGTTTTGATAGAATAAAAACGTTGGGACCACAATTTGCGAAAAACCATAGGCTTGTTATCAAAGCTTTGTATTTTATTATTGGTATTTCCCAAATCAATTTAATAAGGAAATTATAAGGCTTGTCTCTGAAAATCAAGATATCTCTTAAACTGTCGCTTCTATTCAAGTGAGATTTAGTACACAGGTTCCTTTTACCTCCTAGATGCTTACTAAGAACGGGTTTCGATAGAATCAAAACGTTGGGACCACAATTTGCGAAAAACCACAGGCTTGCTATCAAAGCTTTGTATTTTATTATTGGTATTTCCCAAATCAACTATAAATAAATATTAGGAGATTATAAGACTTGTCTTTGAAAATCAAGATATCTCTTAAACTGTCGCTTCTATTCAAGTGAAATCTAGTACACAGGTTCCTTTTACCTCCTAGAGGCTTACTAAGAACGGGTTTCGATAGAATCAAAACGTTGGGACCACAATTTGCGAAAAACCACAGGCTTGCTATCAAAGCTTTGTATTTTATTATTGGTATTTCCCAAATCAAATATAAATAAATATTAGGAGATTATAAGACTTGTCTTTGAAAATCAAGATATCTCTTAAACTGTCGCTTCTATTCAAGTGAAATCTAGTACACAGGTTCCTTTTACCTCCTAGATGCTTACTAAGAACGGGTTTCGATAGAATCAAAACGTTGGGACCACAATTTGCATAAACCACAGGCTTGCTATCAAAGCTTTGTATTTTATTATTGGTATTTCCCAAATCAACTTAATAAGGAAATTATAAGGCTTGTCTCCGAAAATCAAGATATCTCTTAAACTGTCGCTTCTATTCAAGTGAAATTTAGTACACAGGTTCCTTTTACCTCCTAGATGCTTACTAAGAACGGGTTTCGATAGAATCAAAACGTTGGGACCACAATTTGCGAAAAAACACAGGCTTGCTATCAAAGCTTTGTATTTTATTATTGGTATTTCCCAAATCAACTATAAATAAATATTAGGAGATTATAAGACTTGTCTTTGAAAATCAAGATATCTCTTAAACTGTCGCTTCTATTTATTTGAAATTTCGTACACAGGTTTCTTTTACCTCCTAGATGCTTACTAAGAACGGGTTTCGATAGAATAAAAACGTTGGGACCACAATTTGCGAAAAACCACAGGCTTGCTATCAAAGCTTTGTATTTTATTATTGGTATTTCCAAAACAACTTAATAAGGAAATTATAAGGCTTGTCTCCGAAAATCAAGATATCTCTTAAACTGTCGCTTCTATTCAAGTAAGATTTAGTACACAGGTTCCTTTTACCTCCTAGATGCTTACTAAGAACGGGTTTCGATAGAATCAAAACGTTGGGACCACAATTTGTGAAAAACCACAGGCTTGCTATCAAAGATTTGTATTTTATTATTGGTATTTCCCAAATCAACTATAAATAAATATTAGGAGATTATAAGACTTGTCTTTGAAAATCAAGATATCTCTTAAACTGTCGCTTCTATTTACGTGAAATTTCGTACACAGGTTTCTTTTAACTCCTAGATGCTTACTAAGAACGGGTTTCGAAAGAATCAAAACGTTAGGACCACCATTTTCGAAAAACCGTAGGCTTGCTATGAAAGCTATGTATTTTATTTTTGATATTTCCCAATCAACTTAATAAGGAAATTATAAAGCTTGTCTTCAAAAACCAAGAAATCTCTTACATTGTCGCACCTATTAAAAAGAAATTTCTTGCACAGGTTCTTTTTACCTCCTAGATGCTTAGTAAGAACAGTTGTTGACAGATTCGAAATCTTGGAACAACCTATGGTGATAATCTGCAGGCTTGCTTTAAAGCTTTTGTATTTTATTTTTGGTATTTCCCGAATGATCTTAATTAAGGACTTAATAAGGCTTGTCTTCGAATCAAGAAATTTCTTAAATTAATTGTTGTTTGTAATCCATTTTTTTTTTTTGTGATTGCTTTTTCGGAATCGACATTTTTGTAATGACTGTTATGTTGGTTTTTTTTTTTTTTGTGGTTATTTAGAATCAACTTCTACTCTTTTGGGGGTGGCTGATTGAATAGACTTGTGCATTTTTCATATATGAACATTATTCGTAGTTTCTGTTTTGAATCGACCTGTTTGTTATTTGTAGTGGCTATTTGAAATCGGCTTGTGCTTTTTTTGGGGGGATGGATCTTTAAAATCGGACTTCTGTGTATTTAAGGGGGATGCACAGTGAGAAAACATTGATCTAGGTCAAAAATATCGATATTTTAAAATTAATTGATTTTAATAGTTTAAAATGTCTAGAAAACGAATTCCCTATCAGAATACTAAAAAAACTGCGCTTTATACATCAATTTTGTATTTTAAAAGTAGATGTATAAGCAAAATTTTGATGTTTTGGTTAAAAATCAACATTTTGTAAGCTAAAGTTGATAAGCTAATGTACGCTCTTATCCCTAACAGATGGTATCGATACAAAGGTCTACTTTTCTAGTTCCGATTATGTGCATGGTTTCTCATTCTATAAATATAAACTTTCAAAATACGTCACTACCTCTTTTTTTTCCCTATATCCTCATATACACACTCACCAAGCCATATTTACGCATGCGCACTATCAAAGCTACATTGGTAACTATGACAACAAAATTTACACGCATGCGCACATGACGTGAACCGGTTCTTCTTCTGTAAACATTTGAAAGCCTCGATTCATTATTCAAACTCAGAAACGCCAACAAAAGGTTATATGTTTGGAAAGAAAAAACGTTACTGTAAGCCCAGAGGAAGACATGCTTCAAAGACAAATGCATAATTACAAAGGTAAGTCTAAATCTAGAGTTTTTTATTTACTAGACCAGCGTGTGCTTACACATAAAATAATGAGATAATCACTTTGCTTCATCAATCTTTGAATTCGACAAACGCAACGTGTTTATCATATCAATGAATCACATCTATATATAGATCTAGACATTAAATAAATATCATGAAAGTGATTGCAAACATAGAGATCTATCCTTTTTTAGATCTAGTATAGATTAGGGACATAGATCACATTAGAACTAGAATGACTAGATATTCTAGATTGACTAGATTGTCACTAGATCTAGACATCTAGATCTAGAATCTAGATTCTAAATCTAGATTATCATGTAGTTGTAGGACTTCAACTTGGTCTTTTTTTTTTTTTAAGATCTAATACATATATCAAGGTTCGTACGCGGTCTGGAAAAAGTCTGGAATTTCAAAATTCAGATTTCAGTCTTAGCATAGAGGCTTCCATTAATAGGCCTACTAGATCTATCTATTGTGAAAGCATGCGCAATCCACGGCATGTCGGTGAAATGCCAGCCAATTTCTAGACGGTGTACTGTAGACTTAAATCAGATTTAGTAATAGATCTAGTCCTAGACTAGTAACTAGTTTATTATGACTGCTGTTATCTTATCTTATATAATACAGACGTTACTTCAAAAAAGATGATGATTAGAAGATGTTATTCTATATTATCTAGATGGTCGATCAAATTTCAGTTAGGCTACCAAAGGTCGGGAAGGTTTTGGCCTAGATTTATTTATGCATGGGCGAAACTCCCCCCCCCCTTTTTTTAAATAAAGAAAACAAATATATCTCGTCAATGACGTCAATATAGAATATATAGAGAGAGTCTAGATCTAGATCTTGAGTCTAAACCAAAAATATTTGGCAACAAGAATGACTTACTAGATCTAGGTCTACTACTAGATTTAAAAGTCTCGATCTATTCGCGACTTAGATAGTTTACTAGATCTAGGTCTACTACTAGATTTAGTCTCGATCTATGACTATGCGCGACTTTTATTACTAGATCTATATCTGTTCTAGGTCTACTAGATCTACTAAATTCTACTAGACTAGATTACTAGATTTAGTCTTGATCTATGCGCCACTTCTTAATAGATCAAGGTTTTCTACTAGCCTAATGTTAGCCTCGATCTATGTGTGATTACCCCCCCCCCCCCCCCCCCCCACACACATTAAATAAAGAAAACAAATTATATTATAATATATCTAGTCAACATAGAATATGCCTATAAGATCGGTAAAACTTCCCATCGAAGGCCCCTAGTTTTTTAGGTTAATTATTTGGCAGCTGTCTATGCGCACTTGAGTCTAAACTAAAAGACTAGGCCTTTAGAATGACTTCCATTACTAGGTCTAGAATTAGATTTAGTCTTCATCTATGCGCAAATTAGATTACTAGATCTAGGTCTACTACTAGATTTAGTACCTAATTTAGTCTCGATCTACGCGCGATTTCCCCCCCCCCCTCCCCATTTAAATAAAGAAAACAAGTTATATTATATCTAGTCAACATAGAATATAGATCTAGATCTTAGTCTAAACTAAAAGATAAAAGACTAGAGCACAAGAATGACTTAGATTACTAGGTCTGCAACTAGATTTAGTCTCGATCTATGCACGATTACCCCCCCCCCCCCTTTTTTTTTTCCCCCAAATCTATTCAATGTAGAATATAGATCTTGAGTCTAAACTCAAAAACTAAAAAGACTTAGAATACTAGATCTAGCATACTTAGCATATAGATCTATAATTATAATCTAGTATGGTTATGAAATAGATTTAGATCAATATTATCAATTTTTACCCCGTTAAAAAAAACAAGTCAGTATTCACATAGGCATAGGCCTATTGTGAATTAGACATAAGTAAGCCACTACTACAAATTAAATTTCAAGTTCAATACAGTTAATCTATCTCTAGATCTTTATTTAAAATTATCTCCTCCAATAGAATTATAGGCCTACTAGAGGTAGGCCCTCTAACCTAGGCTAGTCTAAATAAGTCTTTACTTTTTAACTAGTGTCTAATGTTTACGCCACTAAATATCTATATAAAAATTATAAAACTGTTGGACTAGTTATGAGATTAAGAATAAGATTTTACAACTAAGTTAGGCCTATTGAACTATATAGGGCCTATTAAATTTCCCAAGTCTAAGTGCTACAAGATTAGTGACTTTTTTTCCCCCTTGTACCGTATGTTCCTTAATAATTGAAAATTATTATTACACCCTAGTCCAAACCTCCCACAGTACGACAGGGGTTAGTTATTGGCAGGGTTTGAACCCAAGATCACGAATACAGCAGTCCAGAGCACATATGGCATGCTCAGGTAGCCATCCTTTTTACTGTTAGTAAGTCTGGAAAACATAAATGTCTGGAATTCATTTTCACAAAAGTTGTATGAACCATGATATATAGATCTACATGTAACATGTCACTTTACATTTTTTACTTTTGATGAATACAATATATGATTCCTAAAATGCATTATAAAATTTAAAATAATCTTTATGTTGTACATAAATAGATGTGACGTGTACTTTCATACTATTGAATTTTTTTTTAAAGAACCTCTAATTTTTTTTTATTTGTTTGCAGCTCTGTTTTGGATACAGCTGGATCTGAAGCAGCAACAACGCAGCCTGCAAGTGCAGCTGAACGAAAAATAATTCTAACTGCAATTACTAACGCTGATAACACCAATAAGAGGCTGCCTGAAGATTTCATATACGTCATGATGAATTCAATGGAATTGACCACAATGGTCTCCTTGTTGTGCTATCCACATTGCTTCGACAAAAAATTAACCATGTGCATCACACAATCAAAAGGCATGGCTCATTTGATTAAAATCAAATGCCTAAATTGTGAAACATATTTGTGGCCTGACTGGACCTCAAAAAAAAGTAATAATGTTCATCTGGATATTAATGTCCGTGCTGTCGCTGCATTAAAAGAATCTGGAATCTCGAATTCTAAATTTGATAGGTTTTGTGGACTTATGAGTATGCCCTGCATGCACAGAAATACTTATAACAATCTAGCTAACATAGTCAACACTGCTATAATTGAAGCTGGTGAAGAATGTATGATTAGGGCATCTGCTGTTGTGCATGGAAGAAACATATCACAACCTCTGACTACAGATGATAGAATAAGTTCAACAGGCTGTCCTGTTATTACAGTTTCTTTTGATGGGACTTGGCATAAAAGGGGCCACTCATCTCATTCAGGAATTGGCAGTTATTGATTTTGATACTGGACTCGTCATCGACACCGAAGTCCTATCAAATTATTGCTGTGTTTGTGAGTCAAACTCTGCAGAACTAAATTTTGATGCCTCTAAGCATATGTGTCAAAAAAACTTCAGTGGCTCAGCAAATGCAATGGAGGCCGCAGCAGCATCCAAAATTTGTTCTCACTCTGTGGCATCAGAAAACTTGTTTATGGCATGATGCTGTGTGATGGTGATAGTAAATCACATTCATCTGCCATTACCAGCTCAGGATATGATGTAGAAATCTTAAAAGAGGACTGCATTAACCACATCTCAAAAAGAATGTTTAATACTTTGAACAATTTAAAAATGTCTAACAAAAAAGAACTAAATTATAGGCTTACAAAGCCAAAAATTGAAAAAATTACAAATAACTATTCCAAAGTTCTGCGCCAAAATGCTCCTGACATTCAAAAAAATGAAGCTGGCTGTTATGGGCTCATTTTTTCATATGATGAGCTCAGACCTAGATCATAACCACAGGTTGTGTCCTGATGGCACTACATCTTGGTGTCACACTTTAAGAGATCAGAGGCACTAAAACAGCCATACAAAAAACATAATCAGACCATCACACCAGAAATAGGAAAACTGTTATTTCCTATAACAGACACAGATCTGTTAAAAACATGTTCAAGAATGGGAACACAAAACGCCAATGAATCTTTTCATTCCCTCATTTGGCAAAGATGCCCCAAAACAGAATTCGCAACATTAAAAACTAAGGACGGCGACATACCTTGCTGTTTTAGCCTGTTGGCATCAGTTTTTGACATATTAGGCGTTCCCTGGACACTAAAGAACATTTCTTCTAGTGAGAAAAAGCAAAATGTCAAACTACAGCTTGTTGTTAGAAAAAGAAGATCAATCACATAAGTGTCCAGGAGAAAAAAATTGAAAAAACGAAGAATTGAGCATGAGCACCGGGCAGAGGTTCTCGAAGGTCCAACCTATCAATCAGGCCATTTTAATGAATAGTTTTTTTATTATCTATTATGTTATATTATGTAAATATTCCCCTTTTTTTTTTCATTTTTATGGTTGCAATAAATATTTTATATCATTTTAAAAACTTTAAATGCGTTTTTCTCAAAATGTATTTTTAGGTGCATGTTGTCCACAAGAATCTCAAAATCTTTAGTTCTGTATAATTTAGACTAATAATTTTTCACATGTAGTTTATTGATAGTATATCATAGGTGATAGGCTGCAAAAATTTTCAATATGTTTAATTTTCATAAAAAAAAAAGAAAAATAATGATGTGACCGCAGGTGAAAAATGTGGTCGAAAAAAAATAAAAATTTTAAAAATTCATTTTGAGGTTATGATGCGACAAAATGTATTTAACCCATATACATTTTTTTTTTAGTATACACTTCTTTCACTACATCTTTAATTAGGTGATTTAATGGCTGAAGGTTACAACACATGACTTCTGAACCTGGTAAAGACAAGGGCTTTGAGATTCAGAATATTTATGATACCTCTAAGTCCACCAAACTCTAATGGGTACTAAAAATTAGAGTGTGGTATCAGCCAGGATAACCAACTACTTAGTAGGCTAAAGTTTATATTATTAATTAACATGCATGGCTAGATTCAGTGGCGTCACCCCCCCCCCACCCCCCCAGGAAAACGAAATCTCTCCCTAAAAACAAACAACTATTGTGGGTTTGTTTTGTTTCTTAAAATTGAACAATAAAACTGTAAGCTAAATTATTGATTTGTTACACCCGAATTTAGGCAGTGTTATCACGGATTGGAAAGCAGGAGCCATCTTTCAAAAAGCACGGCCAATTAGAACAAACAAATCAATTAGCTTGGAGATGAAATCCACCTACTCAAAACAATCATTGTCCCAACGCCACCTTGAAAAAAGACTGAGCAGTGACGGCTGAGAAGGATCATTTGAATAACATACCGAGATAATGCTACCAATAAATAGAGAAATATTTTCCAGCACAGGCATTCGCCGTCTACGGAAAGAGGCGACTGAACGTCGATTGACATTTGTGAGATATATCATTAGTGTCAATGTGTAATGCTGAGTTCTTGCTTCCTGGAGTACTCTAGACACGTGACAAGACGAATATTATATAAATATTATAAACTAACTGAAGCTCGTTTCAGCAGACAAACATGAAGTTTATTTTACTACAATAATAATGCACTGCACTCCTTGTTAGTGCTACAAGTCAAGAAATAATAAACAATCCTATCCGCATAGCAGCGGTATCAAATGTATCAATCACGTCCGCATCTCAGCGGGTAACAATAAGAACAATTACTACTAGTGACACTGGAGCTTCAACTATAGATATCCGTTGAAATACGAATAATACCTTAATATTCAATAAGCACATAATGAAATCAACTCTCAAATATTATTAATCAACAATCATTAGTCCATCGACTTTCATCCTATATACATATATATACACCAGTCCAGGAAGCAACGTCCAACCTTCCTGGACCGGGAGCAAAACCTTACTGACTTGACTTGACTGAACTCAAAGTCAACTTTATTCATTCTACTTCCTGTTTTCTACATCAGGAATTCCACGTGTCTTTTAAACTCTTAACATGACGTGAACTTTAGATCATGCAATGTCAACTAAGACTGTGACAATTAGACAAGACGAAACATGTTTACTTAAGTCATCCTTAACACGAAAGCCGAAAAGAGGAGCGCAAAAACATGCCGTCAACGTTTAATCATGGTGTCACACCGATTCAAGAGGAAAGTGTAACGGACTTAGGTTAGTTCTTTGAGGGGCTATTTAAATGCCCCAATTGTATATTGTCAAGAGAGGGGTGTGTAAAAAGTGAAATTGTGTGTGTGTGTTTGTTTATTTTATTAGTTGAGTTGTAGATTGTTTTTAGCACGGGGTTTTTCAGGGGGGGGGGGAACAATAAGGTTTCCTGTGGTCCGTCTAGTCAGAAAGCTGACCTTGTCTGAGTAGGGTGTTGGTGATTGTTTTTCGGTTATTATAGCACGGGGTTTTTCAGGGGGGGGGAGGGGGAGGGAACAATAAGGTTTCCTGTGGTCCGTCTAGTCAGAAAGCTGACCTTGTCTGAGTAGGGTGTTGGTGATTGTTTTTCGGTTATTATGCATAGAGTAAGGAGATGTTATATTATTATTCTTGCTATGTGTGCGTACTGAATATTTGGGGTAATGCTATGATGTGTCATGATACCCTTATGTAATATATTATATTATATATTATATTGTTTGCAGTAAATAAATACTAATTTTCTACTCCTTCGTTGAGTGTAGGCTACTTTATAATACTTGTACGCTTGTAGAGAACTACAGTTTGGGCATAAATTAGCTCTCAAAGAACTAACCTAAGTCCGTTACAGAAAGTAGCTGTGGAGAAAGCTTGCAGCCCTATGTGTCGAATAGCGCGCGAGCGCTTATGTCAATGTGTTTCTCAACATTTTGCATTAATGAAATGTTACTTTTGCCACTCAACTGATCAGATAATTTGTTAAGGGGGAGCGCCTTAATCTCACTCAGAGTTGTCTGGGGGGGGGATCCCCACGTGCCAAACGTTTTTCTACATTTCTGAGCTTCATAATCTCTTTCCCGTGGCGTGTACAACGTAATATTTTTCTCATAATAGGAAAATTACTAGTCAAATCAAATTTTACGATTGACAAGAAAGAAGTGTATGTGTATGCTTGTATCATGCTTACAACTTAGAAATGCAGTTTCGAATCTCTACGGCAGTGCGTCAAACCAGGACCTTACCCTCCACAAACTCAAAGATAAATTAAATGTACCTTCTTTGTTTAACTAAAAAAATACAATAAAAATTTCGTTTAAGAGTCTATAAAGTATAAAAAATTTACAAGCAGGCCTACTTTGTTTCTTTCTTCCAAAACATGGCATATAGTTTTATTATTAATAAGTGGATTTTTTAATTTATGATTTTGAAAAAGTGTACGGGGCTCTACAAAATTTCTACCCCGGGGGGGCCTCCACATAGTTAAATTTAGCCCTGTATGTTCATGCTACACTTTTACAATAAGATGTTTCTGTCGTCAAGAAGCTAACTAAGGCTTAGAGTCGCTTTCCAGTTACCCAACCCCCCTAGACAATGACGTTTACAGCCAGGGCAACTCTTGAGATAGGCCAGCGGTTCTCAACCTTTTTAGTGCTGCAACCCCCTAATAAGATTCTGCACTAAGCATCGAACCCCAACCGTAATTTTTTATTCGTTCACGGACCAAGTTCAATCGCAATTGGCTAATGTTATAAAATCCTAATCGTAATGTCTATATTTGATATTAAACTGTTACTCAGCCCTGAGTTGTCAAGTTCTTTGAATTGGTTGTGTCGTGTGGTACAGTTTGCAGAGAATCTGGGTAGTGAGAAACGTTACAATATATATATCTTTGCCAGTGCTACAAAGCCAAGCAGCTTAATGACTTATAAGTAGATTAGCAAAGTATAAAAGATATAATGAGAAACAAGGTAGTCTTAGACCAAGCTTAATTTAATGATTTAGATATAGTCTTTTTTTTTCTCAAGACTTTGCAGCTACCTTCGTGTACAAATAAAATGACATTGTGCAAAATTTTGAACGCCAGAGTCTTTAGAAAATGTGAATATGTTTATCTTCATGCATAGTGAAAACGAGATTGAATGAATTCTTGTGAATACAATGACATTGTGCTTATTTTTGTGTGAAATTAACACATCTTTGGTAACGAAGTAACATTTTGTTTACACTACAGATGATTATATTGTGATTCGCCTCCTGTAACCATATTTTCTTCATAGAAAATGTATGTTTAACTCTTATAAAATAATTGATTTAATAGAGAAAACTTTTTCAAAGTATTATTATAAAAATTAAAGTGAGTTTACTACTTAACAGTACTTTGTAGTTGGGCTTCTAAGATTGTAATTGAATAACTTTTAAGGCCCTTTTTTCATTGCTCTTTTTATGGTCACTAATAGAAGTTGCTGTAAACTGGTATGCTCCTCCTGACATCCTCCAAAACTTAGTCAGTCATCATTGACACTTAAACATAACAATTCTTAATCTTATCATTGACACTAAGTCATTACCATTCTCAATCTAATCATTGACACTAAGACATTACCATTCTCAATCTAATCATTGACACTAAGGCATTTCCATTCTCAATCTAATCATTGACACTAAAAAATTAGACATAACCATTCTCAATGTAATCATTGACACTAAGACATAACCATTCTCAATCTAATAATTGACACTAAGTCATTACCATTCCCAATCTAATCATTGACACTAAGACCTTCCATTCTTAATCTAATCATTGACACTAAGTCATTACCATTCTCAATCTAATCATTGACACTAAGACATTACCATTGACACTAAGTCATTACCATTCTTAATCTAATCATTGACACTAAGACATTACCATTCTCAATCTAATCATTAACATAACATTCTCAATGTAATCAATGACACTAAGACATTACCATTCTCAATGTAATCATTGACACTAAGACATTACCATTCTCAATCTAATCATTGACACTAAGATATTACCATTCTCAATGTAATCATCGACACTAAGACATTACCATTCTCAATGTAATCATCAACAGTAAGACATTACCATTCTCAATCTAATCATCAACACTAAAACATTACCATTCTCAATGTAATCATTGACACTAAGACATTACCATTCTCAATCTAATCATTGACACTAAGACATTACCATTCGCAATCTAATCATTGACACTAAGTCATTACCATTCCCAATCTAATCATTGACACTAAGACATTACCATTGACACTTAGGCATTACCATTCCCAATCTAATCATTGACACTAAGACATTACCATTCTCAATGTAATCATTGACACTAAGACATTACCATTCTCAATGTAATCATTGACACTAAGACATTACCATTCTCAATCTAATCATTGACACTAAGTCATTACCATTCTCAGTGTAATCATTGAAACTAAAAAATTAGCATTCTTAATCTGAAAATTGACATAACATTCTAAATGTAATCATTGACACTATGACATTACCATTCTCAAAGTAATCATTGACACTAAGACCTTCCATTCTTAATCTAATCATTGACACTAGGTCATTACCATTCTCAATCTAATCAATGAGGTTAAGATGTTTCCATTCTCAATCTAATCATTGACACTAAGACATTACCATTCTCAATCTAATCATTGACACTAAGACATTACCATTCTCAATCTAATCATTGACATAACATTCTCAATGTAATCAATGACACTAAGACATTTCCATTCTCAATCTAATCATTGACACTAAGACATTACCATTGACACTAAGACATTACCATTCTCAATGTAATCATTGACACTAAGACATTACCATTCTCAATCTAATCATTAACACTAAGTCATTACCATTCTCAATGTAATCATTGACACTAAAAAATTAGCATTCTCAATGTAATCATTGACACTAAGACATTACCATTCTCAATCTAATCATTGACACTAAGTCATTACCATTCTCAGTGTAATCATTGACACTAAAAAATTAGCATTCTTAATCTGAAAATTGACATAACATTCTAAATGTAATCATTGACACTATGACATTACCATTCTCAAAGTAATCATTGACACTAAGACCTTCCATTCTTAATCTAATCATTGACACTAGGTCATTACCATTCTCAATCTAATCAATGAGGTTAAGATGTTTCCATTCTCAATCTAATCATTGACACTAAGACATTACCATTCTCAATCTAATCATTGACACTAAGACATTACCATTCTCAATCTAATCATTGACATAACATTCTCAATGTAATCAATGACACTAAGACATTTCCATTCTCAATCTAATCATTGACACTAAGACATTACCATTGACACTAAGACATTACCATTCTCAATGTAATCATTGACACTAAGACATTACCATTCTCAATGTAATCATTGACACTAAGTCATTACCATTCTCAATGTAATCATTGACACTAAAAAATTAGCATTCTCAATCTAATCATTGACACTAAGACATTACCATTCTCAATCTAATCATTGACACTAAGACATTACCATTCTCAATCTAATCATTGACATAACATTCTCAATGTAATCAATGACACTAAGACATTTCCATTCTCAATCTAATCATTGACACTAAGACATTACCATTGACACTAAGACATTACCATTCTCAATGTAATCATTGACACTAAGACATTACCATTCTCAATGTAATCATTGACACTAAGTCATTACCATTCTCAATGTAATCATTGACACTAAAAAATTAGCATTCTCAATCTAATCATTGACACTAAGACATTACCATTCTCAATCTAATCATTGACACTAAGACATTACCATTGACACTAAGACATTACCATTCTCAATGTAATCATTGACACTAAGACATTACCATTCTAAATCTAATCATTGACACTAAGTCATTACCATTCTCAATGTAATCATTGACACTAAAAAATTAGCATTCTTAATCTAAAAATTGACATAACATTCTCAATGTAATCATTGACACTATGACATTACCATTCTCAAAGTAATCATTGACACTAAGACTTTCCATTCTTAACTAATCATTGACACTAAGTCATTACCATTCTCAATCTAATCAATGAGGTTAAGATGTTTCCATTATCAATCTAATCATTGACACTAAGACATTACCATTCTCAATCTAATCATTGACATAACATTCTCAATGTAATCAATGACACTAAGACATTACCATTCTCAATGTAATCATTGACACTAAGACATTACCATTCTCAATGTAATCATTGACACTAAGACATTACCATTCTCAATCTAATCATTAACACTAAGTCATTACCATTCTCAATGTAATCATTGACACTAAAAAATTAGCATTCTCAATGTAATCATTGACACTAAGACATTACCATTCTCAATCTAATCATTGACACTAAGTCATTACCATTCTCAGTGTAATCATTGACACTAAAAAATTAGCATTCTTAATCTGAAAATTGACATAACATTCTAAATGTAATCATTGACACTATGACATTACCATTCTCAAAGTAATCATTGACACTAAGACCTTCCATTCTTAATCTAATCATTGACACTAGGTCATTACCATTCTCAATCTAATCAATGAGGTTAAGATGTTTCCATTCTCAATCTAATCATTGACACTAAGACATTACCATTCTCAATCTAATCATTGACACTAAGACATTACCATTCTCAATCTAATCATTGACATAACATTCTCAATGTAATCAATGACACTAAGACATTTCCATTCTCAATCTAATCATTGACACTAAGACATTACCATTGACACTAAGACATTACCATTCTCAATGTAATCATTGACACTAAGACATTACCATTCTCAATGTAATCATTGACACTAAGTCATTACCATTCTCAATGTAATCATTGACACTAAAAAATTAGCATTCTCAATCTAATCATTGACACTAAGACATTACCATTCTCAATCTAATCATTGACACTAAGACATTACCATTCTCAATCTAATCATTGACATAACATTCTCAATGTAATCAATGACACTAAGACATTTCCATTCTCAATCTAATCATTGACACTAAGACATTACCATTGACACTAAGACATTACCATTCTCAATGTAATCATTGACACTAAGACATTACCATTCTCAATGTAATCATTGACACTAAGTCATTACCATTCTCAATGTAATCATTGACACTAAAAAATTAGCATTCTCAATCTAATCATTGACACTAAGACATTACCATTCTAAATCTAATCATTGACACTAAGTCATTACCATTCTCAATGTAATCATTGACACTAAAAAATTAGCATTCTTAATCTAAAAATTGACATAACATTCTCAATGTAATCATTGACACTATGACATTACCATTCTCAAAGTAATCATTGACACTAAGACTTTCCATTCTTAACTAATCATTGACACTAAGTCATTACCATTCTCAATCTAATCAATGAGGTTAAGATGTTTCCATTATCAATCTAATCATTGACACTAAGACATTACCATTCTCAATCTAATCATTGACATAACATTCTCAATGTAATCAATGACACTAAGACATTACCATTCTCAATGTAATCATTGACACTAAGACATTACCATTCTCAATCTAATCATCGACACTAAGACATTACCATTCTCAATCTAATCATTGACACTAAGACATTACCATTCTCAATCTAATCATTGACACTAAAAAATTACCATTGACACTAAGACATTACCATTTTCAATATAATCATTGACACTAAAAAATTACCATTGACACTAAGACATTACCATTTTCAATATAATCATTGACACTAAGACATTGCTATTCTCAATGTAATCATTGACACTAAGACATTACCATTCTCAATTTAACTATTTGTACCGTCTTGAATGGTGTGAATGTTGATTGAATGGTATAAGGGCCTCTTCTGGCCTTGATGTAGTGTTCTTGTATTCTTAATCAAACACATTACATATTATGGATAAAATAATTACAAACTACTCTCTGGCAGACAAATATTTATTACATCAAATAATAGTTCATAAAGTAGGCAATCTCAGCCATAAAATATCATGAATTATTTCACATCAAATACAAACTACATCCATAGAAATATCTCCAATTAGGTACTCATATTATTTAAACCAATTTCATAAAACAGAGACACCTACGTCTCTTGATACATCATGGCGCTAACTTACTAAAAAATCGTGGTCATGTGATCAAAAATGGTACCTCTTTGCTCGACAATGTGTAAGACCCATTTTCACGTGAACTGAAATCATCTCGTGCATCTCACTCTAATCATAGTGTTACACCATTCACACTAAGACATTACCATCCTCAATCTAATGATTGTCTCAGTGTTATCATTGGCACTAAGACATTACTATTCTCAATGTAATCATTGACACTAAGACATTACCATTATCAATCTAATCAATAACACTAAGACATTACCATTCTCACTGTTATCATTGACACTAAGACATTACCATTCTCACTGTTATCATTGACACTAAGACATTACCATTCTCACTGTTATTATTGACACTAAGACATTAACATTCTCAATCTAATCATTAACACTAAGACATTACCATTCTCCATCTAGACAAAATTTACATGGTCACAGTTTAAAAGTGAGTAAAGCAACAAACAACAATTAAATTTAAGAATCTATATTCATTACCCAGCTCAAATACAAACAGATGCTTAGATAATAATAAATAATTAATAATATAAATAAAAAATTAGTATAAAAAATATCAATAGTGCAACAACTTGCATTTTTTTTTTTTTGCATTTGCATAGTAACAGAACTGGTATAGAAAAATACAAAAGACATAAATGTGGGAGCCACCGCTGGGCCAAAGTAAAAACACAGCATATTTTTATTTTTTTAAGCATTGTTCACCCCAGCAGCAGTAAATCGCTACATGGCAAAATAACAAAGCAAAATTTGAGTAATGGTTTAATAATAATAATGATGCTGAAGATAAAAGATGAGTGCAGTGTTTTTATAAACCCTATTACAACCTACTTTCCTCTATGGCAAAAAGGTGCCTGAGTTAATCTTTATAGTGCTTACAGGAGCACCCCGTTACGCCATCCTTGAAGATACCATTTGGCATGCAGTCACCCCCCATGTGGGATAATTTTCCAACCCATCACAGCTGTTGAATAAGTATTTCTTCTATACTACCCACACCAGCCTCCAGCAGAACATTTTTTTAAGGTAGTTCTGCCAGTGTATGAAAGTTTGGTGAGAACTACTGCTTGGATATATATATATATATATTTAATTGTGAAACTTGAAAAAACTTCTTTTTATGAAACAAAACTAAATATAACTTTTATTACAACATAACACTAACCCTAATACTAACCTAGATGAAATGAAATAAATCTAGTAGCAATAATATAAAATGGTATTTTAAGTATTTTAAACAAAATCTAACTCACTACAAAAAACCTGTCTGTACAGTTTCAGATCCCTGGGTAATTTGCATTACACTAGACCATTTTTGTAATTTCACCATCCTCACTGCATATCCGACAACCAATCGCTAATTTCTCAACGTTACCTTGGAAACACCCACACACACACACTCCATAACACTGCTATACACATTTTTATGAACATACAAAACATAAACATTGTATAATTATGTCTTTATATAACTTTTGTTTTATAATTATTTTATCTAAGTAATTGACTAAGTAATTGTAATCATCGTCCTAAATATAATTTTGAGATCGTTTTCTAGTCTTAACATTACAAAAGATAACAATCTAAAAGGTTAATAGTTATTGAGCTAACAAACTAATATTAGAAAATGGTAAAATAAAAAAATCACTGAATACAATATATTTACAGGGTGCGTCAAAAAAATGTATACACACTTTGAACTGTCATAGACAATTTATTTCCTGTTCTACAATGCTAAATTTCAGCACATGGAAAGCTTAATGTCTAATTAAAGTCAAAGTCATCAAGATAAGGCAGAGGAAATGGTTGGGAGGAAGGGGGTCTGTCAATGAACGTTGAATGGTGTAATATTGAGTTCTTACTTCCTGAAGTACTCTAGACACGTGACAAGACAAACACTATAGGACTGACTCAAGTCCGTTCAGCAGACAACATGAAGTTTATTTTACTATAATAATAATAATATACTGCACTCCTTGTTAGTGCTACAAGTCAAGAAATAATAATCCTATCCGCATAACAGCGGTATCAAAAGTATCCAATACGTTAACAACAAATCATGTCCGCATCTCAGCGGGCAACACTGTGTAGAAATATAGATTAACTAATACATGTCTCAAAAGACCACTGGCAACAACTGCCCACAAGTTACTTTCTAACTGAAATTACTACAGACTTTTCTAAGTCGCTACTGTCCATCCCGGACTAAAATATACTTGACCACTCTGTCCAAAGAATAACACTTGACTTCTAACTTGACTTCACTTGTCTGCTTTACTTGACTGACTGACTGACTTCAAAGTCAACTTTATTCATTCTACTTCCTGTTTTCTACATTAGGAATTCCACATGTCTTTTAAACTATTAACATGGCGTGAACTTTAGATCATGCAATGTCAACTAAGACTGTGACATTACACCCTTTCCCTCAAAAAAAAAAGATTTTGTAAAAATCTTTTGAAATTTAAGTAATAATACTATTATATGTATAGTCACATCTTTTGAGAGAGAAATAATCCATACAAATGTACAATGTGTGCTATAATCTCTGGCACATGTCTTATCATGCCATCAAAAAATTTGATGAGACTAATATATGGTCTCATTTGACCTTACAATATTTGAACAAATATTTGTCTGTGTAGACAATACTCATAGTTGTCAACATTACTCAAAAGGCAAGTGTTTCTTTACACAAAATTTCAAAGTAAATTCTCAATTTATCAAAAGAATGCTTTCAATATTAATTTTACAAAGGAATGAGCAGCCATGAAAAATGCTCGTATACAAATATACTTAGTTTATCCCATCAGGTTACATAATCAAATGAAAAATATTGACAATGGTTACATGGTCAAATGAAAAGATATTGGCAATGTTCTTTAAAATAAATCAATGCAAGTCAAATGTATCTATAATAAATATTTATGTTGTCTCAATGGTTTATGTACAAAAATAATGGCAATGTTTTGACAATGCTACTAAATCATGAAAGTCAAGAAAATATATTCTTTAATGATGATTTATGAGGAACATATTTAAATCATCAAAGTCATAAGCATATTAAAGCATCAAGGTCGTTATCATGATATTCATTTGGCTCATATGTCTTACTGTGAGCACAAGTTCTTTTAACATAAGTGTAAGTTACAATCTTCTCTCAAAAAAATGAATCAGCTTTTCACGTTATGTAACATCAAATATGTTACTTCGAGCCATTAATAGTGCTCTAATAGTCTTCATCACTCAAATACAATGTTCTATTCAAAAATCAAATATATTACTTTGAGCCATTAATAGTGCTCCAATAGTCTTCATGAATCAAGTACAATGTTCTTTCAAAAATCAAGTATATTACTTCGAGCCATTAATCATGCTTCGATAGTTTTCTCATATCCATACAATATTCTTCTCAAAATTAGTGTTATCATCACATAATATAAAATATACTGCTTGAGCCATCAATAATGCTCCAAAAGTTTTGTCATTAAATACAATTTTCTCCTCAAAAAATATCAGTGTCTACGACACACATCAAATGTATTGCTTCACGAGCCATCAATAATGCTCAAATAATTTTCTCATATTAAATACAATCTTCTCCTCAAAAAATCAGCGATTACATCACACATTATATATATTACTTCATGAGCCATCAATAATGCTCCAATACTTCTCATATTAAGTACAATCTTCTATTCAAAGATTCAGTTTGCATTACACAGTATCAATTATTTTTCAAGCCATCAGTAATGCTCAAATAGATCTCACTAATTAAATACAATATTCTTTTCAAAAAATCATTGTTTGCATTACATATCATCAAGTGTATCGTTTCAAGCCTCCAATTAAGCTCAAATAGTCTTCAAAACTGATATGTGGGAAAAAATAAATTCATCAGTGAAGATCAATGTCACAGTCATATCTATACAATTTACAAAGGTTATGTACATTTGAAAAAATGAAAAATACATTTCAATAAATAGTGTCACATACTCAGGTTTTAATATGACTGCGTTCTGTTCAAATGGACTCTTGGAAAAATAATTTACACATATGCAAAAATTGGGCACATATGACCTTTTGAAGTGTCATGTGTACAAATACAATCATAGTTATATGTAGAATATGGAATCAACAGATTCAATGAATTACACTTGTACTGGCTAATGAGTCCTTAACGGTGCTAGTGTTATGTAAAATAGTGTGATAATTATAGTTGTTGACTTATGTGAACAATGTCATTGTTTAGTTATATTACTGATATTTAATGATTTTGTGATGGTGTTGTATCCTATTGTATAATAAACAAAATTGTATGTTGTGCTGCCCTATGTCTAGCTTGCTAACTACTAGTGTCATGTGTGTTTCCAGTTCTAATGTTACTGTTTCATGATGCGTTGTCCAGCCGGTTTGTAAGTAATGGATAGGAATTATTTTCTGGAGTTGAGTTCATGAATGCTACATGTTCGTGTTCGTGAGTGTCGATGGTTGCGGCTGAGTTGTCATAACTGCTAGGGCGTCTATGGATTCTATTGTTATTGCTGTCTTCTTTGATAGTTTTGGAAGTTGTAATTATCGTTGTTGGTGTTGTATTGCCTTCTTCTATCATTAGGGCTGTAACTTTGGGTTGCTCTGCTGTTTCTTCTGTTGTCATATTTATTGTCTCGATATGTGCCACTTTGATACTGGAAAGTGCTTCTGTTGATTGATCTACATTGGCTCTTTATGTGACCCTTTATGCCGCAGTTAAAGCAGGTTTTATTGTTGCTGCTGTATTTGAATTTACTTGAATCAGTGTTAATGGTGGCAGCTATTTGATGGTCTCTTCTGTCGATGGTGTGATTGGGATGGCTGTCTTTGAATAAATTCAGGTTAGTTATGAGTTCTGTTTCGTTTTTAATTTTCTTCTCTTTCAGGAAAGTGAAAATGTTGTCTGTAACATTCAATAGTACACTGTCAATTAAGAACATATCAATGATTTGGTCTGGTCTCATCATATCACAGTTGGAGAGTTCAAGCCACTTTAAGATATTTTGCTTAATTTCAAAAATAATTCTGTTGTAATCACCGTTCTTTTGCAATCTGATGTCTCGAAAGAGTTTTCTGTAGTGGTCCTCGAATTTGCCAAAGTGTTCGAGGAGTCTGTTTTTCACAGCCTTGTAGTCAGTCTTTTGTTCAGGTGTCAGGGTGGCTATTATGTTCAGCGGTTCACCTGCAAGATTGGCGAGTAGGTGCTTGGCCATATCTCTAGGAGACATGTCATACGTTGAGGCTATGTGCTCAAATTGCACAATGTAGTTTTCAAGAGTTTCGTTTTTCTCATTGAACTTATGGAACTTCGAGACGTATGGTTTGGCTTGCTGTGTCAGTGGTTGTAATATGTTCGGATTCACTTTTGCAGCTTCCAGTTTAGCTAACTCAACTTTTCTCTCTATTTCTTTCATTTCTTTCTGATGCGCTCTTTCTGCCGCTCGTTCATCTCGTTCCGCTACTTCACGTTCTTTCTTCTTTAATTCATCCAATTCTCTTTCGATAAATTCTCTTTTCTTTTCACCCTTCAATTCCATTTCTCTGGCCAACTCCAAGATTTTATCATAGGTAGACATTGTTGATAGGTATGGGTTTAGGCTTCAAGTGTGTATAATGTCAATAAATATTAAATAATCTTCAACGTGTATAAAGTCAACAAATATATAGGATTCCAATCTGTATGTAGTATTAACTGTGTAGTGAGTGCTTAGTTATCAAAATACAAATAATAATGTCTCACTTTGCATGTATATTTGATATTTAAATAATAGATGGCCAATAAATGTGTTGAGTTTGTAATCAATGTGTGCCAAATACAATGTACAAATGAGTCAATAGTAATAAGTGTTGCGTCAAAATGTACCAACAAAATAATCAGAGTACGAGAAATGTGTCAATACAAAATAAGTACAAGAGCTCAAAAAATAAGGCTCTAATTCAAGTGATAGTATATATGTACACAATATTATTACTTCAAATATATCTTTGTAACATGTTATATGTGCAGTGAAAAAATGAAAAAAAAATTAATTAATGAGAGAATAAAGAGATAAATTAAAGTATAGGTGACGAACACAAAAACAATATAGATAACAATACAGTCTGCTTTAAAAGAAATCAATAAATAGAAGACTTTGACAAGAGAATCACAGATATGTAAATACAAGACTTACACAAACAAACAATATGAATACAAAGAGAAATCACACTACGATTGTACAAACAAAACTATATACCACTAAACAAAAAATTTCCAAATGATCTAGAAGTCCCTACCGAACAAGGCTGGTCTACTCGGACCTTATTAGGACTAGGAGAACAACAAGAAAATCCCTAAAGATCCCTATCAGATGAAGTGAAATGGAACGGAACAAATAAATTGTGCCGATTCAGTCTCAAAACATAAGACAGACCCACGCCGACCGCCCTTTAAGGTAACAAATTTAAAAAATGAAAATCAATTTAATATGGTTCCAAGAGTTATCAATCACTAACTCTATATATAATCAACTTCAATTACTGCTATACCACAGCAAAATCAATGTACTTTATTAATCATATGAATATATTCAATCCTTAATTATAACTTACAGACTTTCTTTTGTAGACTGATCTAGATTAATCCTCTCGTAGCTTGTCAAATACAAATACAGCTTGAGTAGTTCAATAATAATCCATGGGTAAGGTAACTAAGTAATCCGATTGAGAATACACATCAATGTGAGCATCAAAGTAGTAGTAAAATAATCCAGTCATATGCCATAAGATGGCTCAAATGCTCAAGTAATGTCAAAAAATATTTCCTCTTGACCTTTACAATTAACACAAGTCCAACAGGTAATCCAAATAATCCAATAAGATAATCCAAAATGTAAGTGTAGTAATGCAGGCATGTGTTATTTCTTCGGCGTACAACGATGACTAGGAGAGCGCCAATAGGTACAAGTTAGTCCAACTTCAACGTCAAAGATCAATAATCCAAAAGTACTTGAACATTCGTATAAATAATCCAACAGTACTTAAGTGGAGAACTTCAGCTTAGATAATCCAAATATGTAAAGTCTCTGAAAAATTAGAATGACCATAAGTGAACAGAGGTCTAAATGGAGGACCTTCTGTATAGCAATGTAAGGTGAAACCTCGACAATGCAAGAGCGTGTCAAAAGTTGGTGACGAGCGCTCACGTGGAAACGATGTATCATCTGTCTTCAGGCGACGCCTTGAATTTTTCACCCACACAAATGTATCAGCTGTCTTCGAGCGAAGCCTTGAGTTTTTCACCCACACAAATGTATCAGCTGTCTTTGAGCGACGCCTTCAGTTTTTCACCCACACAAATGTATCAGCCGTCTTCGGTTTCTGCCGATGGTGATGTCACGCCGTGCTAAATCTCAAGATGTCGACAATAGTGGAGAAATAGGCATTGACCAGGTTTAAAATATACATATAAGATCCTTTTTTGTCCAGTAGATATAATGGTCAGTTTGTAGACTTCATCAAGCCCTAACTTGAGAACTGCTTGATCAGACACAAACTGTGAAAGATGGAATGTGATAATATGAATATATATATATATATATATGAATACAATATTAAAGTGCTGACTTATTTATTACTAAAGCATCTCCAGATTTTCTTTTGCTAAGTCTTTCTTTTAACCAACTGGTGTGGCACAGCAGTAGGCTCTTTTTTTTTTTCATTGCAAGTCTATAGTTATTTTTAAAAAATCTTTTTGTCTACCAACACTCTTTAAACTATTTCCCAGGTGGATTCCCTTCTTTAAATTTCTGTCTGTTAACATTTCAGCAAAGGTACAAGATATGAATACATTGCTTATGTCCTGAGAATGTTCTGCATTAGACACTTTAGGCCTACTCTGCTACTCTATCACCTAAATAAATTAAGTTATGCTTCTTTTCCTTGGTCTTTGTTTCACTGCCAAGTTTGATACTTAATACAAAAAGAGTCAAAGGAATTCATCAGATTAATTTAATATTTAAAAATAGAATTGACTCACCATTAGCTGTCCCAATGAATGAACCATAATGTCAGGTTGACCATTAACCCTATCTTACTGTACCAGACATTCATGCTTGTTAGTTTAGCCTAAAGATAACAATGGTAGTGATATTTAGCTGCAAAACATTCTACTAAATTTATATAACTGGTAATAAATTATTGTTAAAACAAAAGAAAGTCCATAGAAAAGAGATACAAATAAAACATAAAACAGTCTAATTTAAAACTAAATAAAATGATTAATTTAAGACTGGATGGCTGCCTGGTTGTGCAGTATGCACACTGGATTATCTTTCACAATGGTGCCAGGTTCATATTCTGCCAGCTGACATCAAACTTTTGAATTCATTTGTCAGTAATTATATTTTCTTTTTTTTTAATACAAGCCTCATGCAATAGCAGTCTTTAACTTTTTCTTTATTGTTATAAATTATTTTAAGCAGAAGAATCTAATGAAATATACTTACAAAACTTCCTTTAAGATTTCAAGTTAAAAGTTGTGGGTGAACATCATCCCAGGGTATACCAGGACCTATACAGATAGAGTGGTCATGAGTCTGAAATACAAATAAAGTGATTGTGTCTAAAAAACTTTTTTCTTTTATTAATCAGAGTTAATATGTCATCTAGGTATGTCAAATAGATAGGTTTTCCAACCTGTAGGTATGTCTGACAGATATGTCATAAATAGTCTTACAGTCTAGTAATGTAACATGCTACAAATTTTTTCTTTAGAATCTTAAGGGGAGGGGAGGGAGGTAAGAAGAGTGCTTTTAAGAAATTATGTCTCACTATGGTTTCAATTACAATGGTCAGGTCAGTTCATCAGGGCTGATCAATCCAACATAAGATCCACTATTTGGTAATTTACCTACGCCACTGTCATGCTTTAAATATTTCCAGCCAATAGAAGTAAATTGAGTTGTATGTGCTGAGAAAGGAAAACAAAAAAATGTTTGTAAAATGTTTCACATATTTTAGTTGTTCCTTCAGAGTTGAAGATAATTTACTTCCTAGTCCTAACTTCCAGCAGGATGACAGCAGGCAGAGTATTAACCCAGGACCATCGAGAAGTCCAAACAATATACCACACGACCAGGCAGCCAGCCTGTATGTATTATAAGTGTGATTCAATATGTTATAAATCTATATTTTATATATGTTATAAGTGTGATTCAATTTGTTTAAAACTACAAAATTCATTTTTTTTAGGTTTACTGTTTTTGACAGTCAAAATAGTGGTTTACATTTTTTTACCACCATTTAAGAATTCCGATTACAATACAAAATTTAAAAAAATAGAAAAAAAAAACACATACACACATACAAAAGATTTGTAAAAAGCCTTGGCAGTTACATCAAACATTTTTTCAAAACCAACAACATGCACATCCTTGATACAAAACACACACACTGGTCATTTTAGCCATAAGAGATGTACCTGTTACCAGATGTACCAGTAAGGTTGATTGGCTGTATTGTTAAAGATTAAAAGCAAACCATTATCCATACAGATCTAGTTTCACTAGAGAAAAGATTTTATTTCTTGGTATCCAAATTCTTATGTATAAGATTTCTATAATGTGTCTTCTTTCTACTATAACATGCTCAGTACACTTTTATTGTATAAATACGGTTAGGGTTATATAATTTGGCTCTAAATGAAAGATTTACCTGCTTTCCATATGAAGGGAGGGAGGGGGGGCAAACATTATAGTTGCTTGACCAAGGTTCTAATGCAGTCATAAGACCTTATCTAGTATGACAGTCGACTGTAGAAGCTTGCAATTAGATTCCAAGCAATAGTTCTACAAGTATATAGTGAATTTATAATGTAGCACATAAATTATAATTTCCAAAATCTAAACATAATTTTTTTATTGCACAAAGTTATCCAGCTAGAGCTAAATTTTAAAGTAAGAGGCAATTCACAGTTGGAAACATATGAAAATATAAAGTAAAAATATTAATGTCCATTATGCATCAGGTTTAATTACAAAATGAGGATACTGAACACTTCAAGAACTTTAAATATTTCCTTTTCCACAACCAAGGTAACCAATCGAGCCTAGTAGGAAGCGTGGTCAAGAGGCCAACTACGCTTGAACTTGGCTTAGCTTGGCTGCCTATGAAGGGGGCAAGAGGTTCGACACACTACTCGAGTTGAGTTGTGCTTACTGAGTGCTTTAAGGCAGTTAGAAAACCTACTCCCACTGGTCCACAAATGAGATTGGACCATAGTGCTCTGAGCATGCTATAAGCATGAATGTAGCACTATATGAAAGCCATAATTTATTTATATAGTAAATATTTAGGGTTAGAAACATGCTTACAATTCAAGTAGATTTCCTTATTGAATGACACTACAAAATGTAATCATGTATGATCTGGATATTCTTCTTTGTTTTTATTATTCATTAACTTCAACAGACCTACTTTTTTTTCAGTGTCAGAGCAGAAGCACCAACAGATGTTTCATTTTTTTTTTATCTTTTTAAAAAAAAAAGACTCACAACATAGCAAGTAAACTGCTTTACTATCGAAATTAGTGGAATTAAATCGAAATCTATTAAGGTGAATAGATAGTTCCAGACAGGATGCATGCCATAGTTTTACTTCTTCTAGACTTAATCATTATTTCAATTTATCAGACAATAGTTATCCAGATAACGATCCTGACTACCAGGTCGTGCAGTTTGCGCACTGGACTGTCGATCAGATTTATCGATGGTCTCTGGTTCAAACCCTGCCTGCTCCCATCCCCCGTCACCCTGCGGGAGGTTTGGACTAGGAAGTAAACTATCTTCAACTCTAAAGGGACATCCGAAACATGTAAAACAATTTACAAACATTCCAAAGATAAATACATGTTAAATTAGTTATAACTTATGAAGACATATAGCTATTGACATAGTTTTGATTTAAATTTGAGGATAAAATGTAAAAACAAAAAAACCTTCATTAAAATTATAACAAATATATAGTTGTATATTCTATAGCCCCATTTTCTAAAAGATCAATAGCAAATATTCTTTTTTTATGCTTTGTTTAAGCCTGCTTAGCATACTTTATAAAAGTGCATAATTTGACTATAGTAAGTATTGCTTATAATATTAGCTTTTTCTTGCATCAAAGTAAATCAGAAATATTATTTTAAAATCAATTGTTGTGGCTCAGAAAAGAAAAAATGTCTGAAAAAATTATTATAATAGTTGCGGATTAAAATGTAATAAGAATGCCTTTTAAAACTTGCAATCTATAGGGCAGATGATGTAAATGTCATCTGTTTCTGTGGCCTACAGTTATAAAGGTATCATGATATGGCCAGCACAATGATAAACCTTCTTTACTTTCCCCAACTAATGTCATTAAAATTGCACAGACTTGAGGCACTCTATGATCCTGAAATTCAAAAACAATCTTGACCAAGATTTCAATCTGCACTTAACCACTTAAGTCCCCCCCCCAATTAAAAAAAATCAAATGTTCCATTATGAATCAGCACATCATCATTTGCAGAGAGAATTGCTGCCAATCTTTTGGCTATACAGGATATAGCTAGCTTAAGTACAATAACGATAACTTTATTCAAGAATTTTTAACTTTGGCTGAATGTGCATTGTGACAAGCTAATTCAGGAACTGGCTTATACTGTAACATTTATTTAAATATTTTAGACTAAAATTACAACTATTATACACTAAAATAAAATGTTATTTCATTCACTATGCCATTATGTTATGGAGTGTTTACCCTGGCCCAGCATCCTCCTCCTTTTGCAGCATTACATGTACTGTAATCTTCAGGGGCCCAAAGACTTTTTCCAGTGATGTAAGCCTCCAGAGAATCATATGTCCTTGGATAATGGCAGCTGTGAACAGAATCACTTTTGCATAACACTTTCCAAAACTATTTACATATATTAATATATGCCTTTATTCTAAAAGCAACCTCATAATAATATACTTATTCTTTTAAAAGTTTCATAGAATTTATTACATGCTAGATATCCTTATATGTTCACCTAGATGTCTACAAGCTAGCAGAGCTGTTTGTTAGAAAGTTGATTAGATCTTTCCAAACTCAGAAAACCACTTTCAAAACTTAATAAATAATGAACAATACACAAGTTACACCTAAAATAAAAATGCCAACAAAAGAGCTATTCAGGCTTCAGATGGGAACCCACAGGCACAAGGCACAGAGGAAGACCAAAAAGAACAGGACAACACAATCTTCATTTCTTCTAGATTACAGGCATTACTTCAAAAGAGAATATAATTATGTCTTATGCATTTCATGATCAATCTAGTCATGCATGTTAATAAGTTACTTCAACTCTACTAAGTCATTGGTTTTCCTGTCTGATTGAGGCATCCCTTTCCCCTCTCTAATGGCACTAGGGAAAATTGAAAATAATTATGTGGTGTCTTTTTGTCTGTTTCTATCTCATCATCACTAGCTTTGGGGAGTAAAAAACTTAACCAACATACCCAATAGCATAAACAGATTTAGCTCATTTTTTTTTTTTTATCTTTTAAGATGTCATGAGCAATATCCCATCCTTCATCATGTGCTATAATTAAAATATTTTTAAAAGCCATTTAAATCCCAAGCCCAGGTGAAAAAGGAGGAGGGTTTGGCGTGGGGCTAGCGACCCCCACCCTGTAAAACCACTATTGCTACAGAAACGGCAAACTCGACACACCAGGTGGGAGGAGGCTTCAGACATTGCCAGATCTTTATGGAGACAGCTTGCCGCCCAATGCGCCGAACGGCGCAGGAGGACCTAAGTCTAAAGTAAGTTTAAATCTAATGCATTTCTCAAAGTCTGCAAATAGAGAGATAAACAAAGATGTCTGGTAAATCTTGTATGCAGGCCTTCTAACAGAACTAATAATTTCAAAAACAAAAATGATTAGGAAAATATGACCCTAAATATACAATCTGTTGAATTTCAATAATCAATTTATTTATGAACCATCTGGTTTATTATATATTCAAAAAATATTTTGATATGTTTAAAAGCTATAGAAGATTGTCCTTATGATCACTTGAGAAAAAATGTCAATATACATTAAAAGTCAGAATACTTTTTATATCATTTCTACAATGATTCACTATAGAATAAGTGATGCCTTGTGATGACAAGAAACTAATCTTTAACTCTTGGACAACTATCAGATACATCCAATATGATCTGGTAAAAACAAAGATCTTCACTTTTTCCAAAAATATACAAGTATTATTATACAGTATGTCTTATAAAGATAGTATAGTATAAAATGTAGACAATTACCTTTATAATAAGTCCCAAGATAAGTTAGGAATGCAGTATTTTCCGTGGCTGTGCAGCCCCAGCTGAGACCTACATATTTATATAATCAACACTATAGCCTCTCTCATTCCATATCTGATGAAGATAAATTAAAATTAGTTGTTAGATTTATACAAAGTCCCTGTGGGGCTGAGGGGCATACACCAGTTGGCTACCTTTCAAGGGGCTGGATTTAGAATTCCAGTAAGCACCACACATTTTCATAAATTTTCAATTTAGATTTGGCTTGAGCTATGTTGCAGAAAGGGTTAAGTAAGGGTTGGAAACAGCATGGAAATCTTCTCCCAAATACTGCTTCTCCCCACATGTTCCCCAAAGAGCTTAAACTGAGCACTGAGCAAGCTTTATGTTATGATAAACCAAAGAAAAATAATAAATAAATAAACATCTAAATTTCATTCAACAGAAAAGTAAAATCTAGACAGTCAACTGTTAATTAAGGCTAGTAGAAACTAGAACAAATATATTCGTTTTGTAGAGTTCATTTTCAAGAATGTTTTTTTTTTTTTGTTGCTATCTTGACTAAGGCTAACTCATTTGACACAGAGGGCATTTCAAACCCAAGCAAAGGGGCATAGCACTTGTAATACATATTAACATAAACTTTTTCATATAGAGTTAAATATAAATATCTTTATATTATGAACTAAACTGTGTATGTAATAGAGACCAACAAAAAAACAAAAACAGTCTAGAGAAAACCAATACATAAGACCATAGAAAGTGTAGGGGCAGCTACGGAAACTTACCCCAAAGTAGTCTATTGTTAAATTATGCCTTCTCTTAGCTCCAGTAATCCATCCCTTCTTTGTCTACTCAATCAATCATATACACTCTGGACTATCGTTTAGTGGTCTCCATGATCCTAGGTTAGACCCCTGCCTGCTGCCACCCCACATCTTCTTGTGGGACGTTCAAGCTAGAATGTAGTTGTTTTCAACTCTGAAGGAACATCTGAAACATGTAAAACATTTTTACAATAATCAGAATGGGTCACCACAATTTAGATCATGCACACATAATAATTCCAGACTCATCATAGATAATCAGTAAGTCAAAGTTAATAAGTAAATACTGTTTGCATCAGTTTAATTTAACTGAAAAAAACAACATTATTACATTATAATATATATGTCATAGAAAAAAGCAGTTTTAAAATCATAATCAAGAAATTACTATTTTTCTCAAATTTACCTTAATTATAAATAGTCTAAGATTTCATTCCCCTGAATCTCTGGATAGTTGACAAAGTAGTTTTGAAGTTGCCTAGGAAAACATTTTTTTTTAGGAATTAGTTTCAAAAAGATCAAACTCATGCCTGTAATAAACCTTCCTCAGTTACCAGTACTATAAAAAAAAATCCTGTGTTTGGTACCATGGGATCAGTTTAAGCTTTATTAGTCTCATTGTAATTTTTTCATTTATGTTTTGAATTCTCTTAATTAAATAACATTAAATCTCTAAAATCAGTGGCCTGACTTTAAACGTATCTGTTTGTTTCTAGTGTAACAGTGTAAGCTTACTTTATCAACTCTATGCAGTCTCATTTATTCTATTTTACATGTTTTTTTTTTTTATTTGCTTAGTTGTTGCTTTTTTTTTTTTTAAAGCATCAAATTTACATAAAGAAAAAAATAATATCTTTTTGATGTATTTTTTTTTCTGCCTTTTTATTATGTTTTTCTTTTAATAGGCCTACATAGTAACATAGATCTCTATATATTTTGAACTTCCAAATTACAGCAGTTTTTTGTTCAGAAACCATAATGATATTATGCTTAGACTTAGGTCCTCCCGCGCTGTTCAGCGCATTGGGCGGAGAGCTGTCTCCATAATGATCTGTCACTGGCAATGTCTGAAGCCTCCTCCCACCTGGTGTCCACTGTTCTGAGGTCCTCCATGAAGGTGTGTCGCCAGGTAATACGAGGACGTCCCTGTTTGCGCTTTCCTCGTTTTGGCTTCCATGTTATCGCAACTCTTGGTGTGTGTAATTCATTTTGACGTAGAACATGTCCCGCAAATCTCATGCGACGCTCAGTCACAACCTCACTAAGTGTTCGACTCCCAGTTCGGCATAGGATTTCCTTGTTTGAGATCCGGTCTGTGTAACTGACTCCCAAAATCCGTCTCAGCCATCTCTGTTGAGCCACATTTAGTCTTTTCTCAATTTTGACAGATGACTTCCACGTCTCACATGCATATGTAGCAGTTGGAATGACGATTGTGTTGAGAAGGTGTATTTTTGTCTCGAGTCCAATGGCTTGGCTAGTCCAAATAGGCTGCAGCCTTTGGAAAATGCTCCCTGCCTTTCCTATTCGACATGCTACATCATGGTAAGCATCTCCATCATTTGTTATGATGCTGCCAAGGTACGTGAACTTGTCCAGCTCTTCAAGCTTTGACTCGCCAAGTCTGACGGGGACACCCTTTGCCTTATATCCAACTCGCATAATTTTAGTCTTATCCAAGTTCATGCGGAGGCCAATTTTGGGTGCCTCTCTGTCTAGGCTCTCCGTCATTTCTTGAATGCATTTATTTGTAGCCCCGAGTAGTGCAACATCATCAGCAAAGTCCAAGTCTGCTGCACCCAGACAACGCATATCTCTGAGTACAGTAACCTGAAGTATCTGCTGCACCCAGACAACGCATATCTCTAAGTACAGTAACCTGAAGTATCTGCTGCACCCAGACAGCACATATCTCTGAGTACAGTAACCTGAAGTATCTGCTGCACCCAGACAGCGCATATCTGAGTACAGTAACCTGAAGTATCTGCTGCACCCAGACAGCGCATATCTCTGAGTACAGTAACCTGAAGTATCTGCTGCACCCAGACAACGCATATCTCTAATTACAGTAACCTGAAGTATCTGCTACACCCAGACAGCACATATCTCTGAGTACAGTAACCTGAAGTATCTGCTGCACCCAGACAGCGCATATCTGAGTACAGTAACATGAAGTATCCGCTGCACCCAGACAGCGCATATCTCCGAGTGTGTTTTTTGTTCCTAGTCCAGGACAGTTGGACTTTTTTGGATATATATAGTCTAAGTGTGGACTCTAACTATTTTTCTGTATTATAGTGCAAATAATGTAATTAAACATGTTCTATGTCGGTAAAGTGGCATTCTGAATCTTATTTTGTCGTTGTATGTGTCATTATAATAAATGGTATTGCCCAGGACTTGGGTACATTTAGCATGACACATAGATCTACATATATTTAATATTAGAGAGAAAATGAGTCTTGGACTGCACATTACCAAATTAGTTAATTTAATTAGGTTTGGACAAAGATGTACATTAGATTTATACAGATCTAGAGTCTAGTAGAGTATTTAAACGTTTGGAAACACGAACGGTTTGGAAACACCCATCGTATTTTTTTAATCACGGCGCTTTTATTGTAAAAGGAAATGGAAAGCTACTACATTGGTAATGCGCATGCATCATTTCTGTTTCTTTCCTGCACGTCTGCTATTCGTTGCTATCCAGACGATCGAGGTTACACTGGGTCAAAGACCACAGGTACGTGAACTTTTTTTTTTCTCCTACGTAGGGAAAATGAAACCAGGTCAGGGATGATTGCTATTTTTAAGCATCCTGACGTATTAACTATAGCAGACTTGTGTTTTAGGGTTTAAAAATGGTTGGAAAACACACACTAAACAGCCCAGATTATTCACTGAACAGAATTAGAAATAAAAGGGGGGTGATTACAATTATTTACAAATGTCATAAAGAAGCAAATGGAAACAGTAGTAAAATATAAGAGTAGAGCTAACTATGACTAAGTTAGATGTAATTGCTTTATTAATTTGATTTGTTTATAATACTTTTTTTTCTCTGTGACAGTCTAGATACCCGTATCCAATACTTGATCATCTATAAGTGTTTAGACTATATGGCTTCAGAGAAGAAAAGAAAATATATTCACCAAAAGCCTGAAATTGTTAAAGCTGCCCTAGAGGCAATTGATAAAAATGAAATGTCTCTAAGAAAAGGCAACTAACAATTTAAAGTTGTGAAGGACTTACAAGGAAAAAGTAGAAAAACAAATGCACAAGCAAGTAATAGAAAGGAAGAAACTAGAAACTAAGAAAATGAACAAACCGAATACTTCAAAAGACATAGATGAAGACAGCGATGACAATCCATTATTAAGAAGGGAGAGATGGAAAAAGAGCTGGCTGCAGGTGTTGATGGTGCTGACCAAGTAATAAATCAAACCACAAAAGATACTTGCTCAGATTGTGGCAAAAAGGTGGAAATATTTAGATCCTGTGTGAAATATGTGATCGGTGGCTTCATGTGGAATGCACTCACATGTCAAATAATTTGACAACTGAAGAACTTGAAGATCTTTCTTTTGTGTGTCAATTATGTTGCCCAGATCAATGATCTTGACATTGGGCGGTTTCCATGCCTTTATGCAAATATGCAAATTTTAATTGTATAAAATGAGTTAACATCTGCTGTATGTTTGTATTAGATTATTAGTGTATGTAGTATGTGTATAAAATGTATATATGTAAATATCTAAATGTAAATATGTTTAAAACAAACATTTCCTTTGCAGCTAAATAAATACTTAAAGGCTAAATATGTATATAAATATGTAAATGTTTTTTTGTAAAATTGTAAAGATCAATTGTAAATATTGGCTGTATATTTGTATATATATATATATATATATATATATATATATATAAATGTAAATATATATATATGTTTAAAAAAACATTGTGTTGTTATTGTTTTATTTCTTTGAAATCAAATTAATGAAAATACCAAAATATTTATAACAGAGTTTAAATATTAAACATCTCCTGCATCAAGCAAAAAAAAACAAAAAAAAAACAACATCATGAACATGTATTTTTATAAGGGGGAGGGGACATTGATATCACCTAAAATACTACAAGTCTAGGCACTCTAGGCAACCATATTTAAACTCCAAACTAAATAAAAAGAAATAATAGATGCTGAAGTAAATGTTAAAAATGACTTTAGTTAGGAATCTTAAATTAAAATTAATTTTAAAAAGATTTTAATTAACGTGTTTACAAATTCTTCTCAGTGTATTCATTTGTTGCACCTCGAGAAAAAGTGTTTTCAAATGTTGACGACCCTACACTACAGTAAGTTTACATAAATTTCAATATGAAAAATGCAATGCAGAGACTTGCAACAAACTTATTATTATAGATTAAAGTTGAAGATTTTCTGGGTACTTTATTTTTTTTTCTAGGTAATGTCATTACTGAACTATAAATAAAAAACAAAAGATCGTGCCAAAGTGTTTCCAAACGTTTAAATACTCTATAATTCATAACATGTTATTGTTATGATGACTGGTAATCTGATTATAATTATGACATGCCACATGGTGTAAAATAAAAATGATAAGATTCAACTTGGCAGAATTTAAGTCATTGCATGACTAGATGCATGACGCGTAGGACATAATAATCTTCTTTTTTTTCAAAGTAACGTCTGGGGACTCTGTATTTTATAAGATAAGAAGATTCAACAATCTAATTCTAATATATCTAGATATCTGTCCAGTCGTCTAGATCTAGATCTAGATCTACTTACGGTAAAATCTGCGGCGTCCTTGTCCTTATCTACCTTTTGTTGGCAGTGGCCAGGGAATGGTTGAGTGTGGTGACTTTATTATAGGCTAATCTTATCTTTTAAATTACAGACACGTCTTCAAGAAGACATGCTAATTACGTCAAATGCGTTTAATGTGTCAATCTAGTCATGCATGTTAATAAGGGGCTGATCCAGGCAACCCATTCCAGACTCTAATGGCACTAGGGAAGAAGAACTTGTACTTGTAATCAAGGGCGATTGGATGTCAAAATCGGTCCAGGCATTTCTAAACAGTACATTTCGTAAATTGTATATCATTTGATGGGTCTCCAATTATATGCCTATCTGTTCTCAAAATCATTGGGTTTTTTTAATGACGTATTGATAAATGTATGCATGCTCTATAATACTCTATATCTTTAAAAGAAATATAGGACTTATGTTGCTTTTGAATCGTCCTAAAGAATGAAGCCTACTAATAGCACTGTCTACGTATGTAGGCTATTACATTATTTTTGAACATGTGTGAGATTAAATGAGTATTACACTGTAGTCTGTAAAAGATGTATTTAACTTGATGCTCATATAGCCCCTTATATAAGAGAATATTATAAAACCTTTAAAAATTTTATGCGTGCCATAGTGGCATTCATGAGACCATTTAGGCCAGGCATGTCAAACTCATTAAGGTGTATGGGCCACATAAAAAACTTACTATGACCTAAGGGGCCGCAGCCAAAAATCAGTTGCAAAACAACCTACTAGTTTTATGTAAATTATAAACAATAGAGAGGAAGTGGAGATGGATTTGTCAGACCCTTAGAAAAGATAACAGCAACAGCGCTAGGCAGGCCTTAGAGTGGAACCACCAGGGAACAAGATGCAGAGGAAGACCAAAAAGAACATGGCGCATCAGTGTACTTGAAGAAGTAGAGAAGACCGGGAAGAGTTGGGAAACCATAAAAAAAACTAGCAAGAGACCGTGGAGAGTGGCGTGTTTTTGTCGAGGCCCTATGTTCCATGAGGAACTCAAAGTAGTGATGATGATGATAAACAATACAATAGAATACATTATTTAATAGCATAATATACCTGTCCCATAGTTAGCTAAATTTGTAGTAGCCTACTATTTTGGTAATTATAAATTACAATGATTACGCGTTATTTTCTTTGTCCTGATGCTTAACATTCTTTCTGGGATACAAGTTTATAAATGTCTGATTGAAGCTTGTTTGCCACTGACACTTTCATCACAGATGACAAATTTTGATCAGATAATCTCGAACGGGAAGGTGTTTTTGTAGCTTTCATTATGGAAAAGAACTGCTCACAGAGATCACTGCTTCCAAACAAAGCAAGAATTCGGGCTGCAAATTTCCGCAATTTAACTTTCTTTACAGGTAAATAACTGTAAAAATTTTGGCACAGCCACTTCTATCTACTTTGCTTTCAACAAAGATCCAGACTGCTTTTCCATCAGCTCTAGTTGCACATTATAGCAGCCTTTTCAGAAGCAAATAAAAATGGAGATACAAACAACGAAAATTCTTGCTCGTATGAAACGAAGTCAAGAAAACGGTCATTGAAAAGTATCTACTAATGATTCCAGGTGTAGGACATATTTACCAAATGTTGTAGCCGTATTTAATATTTTTAGTTCCGGACACGTTGAGACGTAAACAAGATTTTCTATTCATATTTGATTTATCCATAGTCGTAATTTTGCTTGAGAGCATTTGACATGATCACATGCAGTAGTGACAATTTTGTCTTTACTTTGAAGTTTCAAATTCAAGTCTTGCAGGTGAGCATTGAGATCAACTATAAATGCAAAAATCCTGAATCCATTCGTCAGTTTGGAAATGTTCAACAGGTTCACCTTTCATGTTCAGATACATTTTCTTCACGCAGTGCAAAAAATCTCAGCTTTAACGACACACTCCTTCATAAACTCACATTCACTATATAATGATTTGCTATGGCTTGCAATTAAGTTTGACAAAATGTAGCTTGCTTTCACTGCAGACTCATTCTCGTTGTTCAGCTTAACAAATACTTGTTTCAATTCAAGTAGCTTGTTATCTCTTATTTTCCAGCGTAATAGACTAATATTATTTTGATAATTTTTGAGCTGACCAAGCGGGCTGCATGCAAAGTGTCGCCGAACGCCGTGTTTGATATGCCTGCTTTAAGCCCCTTTGAGTACCGGCCCACCGGGCATTTCCCCAAATGCCCATATAGCCAGTCCGCCCTGCTTGTAATAATATAACATTATTATTGTTATAAAGGAGGCTGTTACATTGATATGTGTATTTGTGTACGCTGTGTGTTTGTTTTCTTGTAGTCTCCCTTATTCTACTGTTCAGTGTTTTCGCGTTCGAACAGATCGAGACAGCTGGGGGTCACTTACAAAGGCCGCGGCATACACATTTGAGACCAAAGAAAATCTGCTGCCGAGGACAGACGCAGACGGCGAAAAGAAAATCTAATTCGACCACCTGAGGACAATGGTTATTCTTGCCCTGTGTGTGGCAGGGTATGTAGGTCACAGCTAGGGGTGCGCATCCATGGGAAATACTGCATTCCTCACTAATCTTCGAAGACAAGCCTTATTAGTGTGTTGACGTGTTTTTCTCAAGTATGTTAGGCCTATAATTGTGTATTACAGTCTCCTGTTAGTGTGTTGTTTTTTTCATCTTCTTGTTTTCATGTCAATAAAATTGAGTTGCATCTTAAACATTAGTGTTGAACTTAAATATTAGACTTAATTGATAGCCTAATATATTAGAGGCAATACAGTATTTTAGATAAATAGCTAACTAATTACTAGCCGCAACAGAGTCGATAGGATACCTCTAAAAGTCGCCTACTGGCATCTGGTTGGAGGCGGCTTCAGAACGAGACAGGTGGAGGTCACTTACAAAGGCCTCGGGATACACATTTGAGACCATAAGAAAATCTGCTGCCGAGGACTGTTGTAGACAGCGAAATGAAAATCTAAATAGACCAGCGGCGGACAATGTTTACGCCTGCGCTAGATGTGACAAAACATGTAGGTCGCAGCTGAGGAGGCGTAGCTACGGGAAATACTGCATTCCTCATTAACCTTCAGGATAGAAGACTCAAAAGTAAAGTAGCAATTATACATAAAACACTTTTTATCCATAATTTTCAAATACAAAAACAAAATTTAATAAAATACTCAAAAAGAAACAAAGATAAAGGCACATTCTTCGTTCCGTATGCTAGGACAAATGAGTACAAATGCTCCTTCTTTCCTAGTGCTATTAGTGCTTGGAATGGGTTGCCTGAGCTAGCCAGGAAAAACCAGTACGTTTCTTAGAAGAGATTTAGGTCATTGTTTAATATGCATGACGCGTAGGACGTAATCATCTTCTTTTTTGAAGTATCGACTGTATAATATAATATAATATATTTTGTCTCAATAGTGTATCTCGCAGCCTTTGTAACAAGTCTCGAAGTCTCGTTCTGAAGACGCTTCTGCCAGGTGTTTTCTATGTCAATTAAAGCTTGCTGGCTCTAAGCTGATCTTAAAATGGTTTCTTGGGATTGGAGAGGGGGGGGGTGAACATATGTTAGGCCGACCTTTCTGCTCACCCAAAATAAAAGGATTGCCTTAAGCGTATGGCCGATTGACTGCAGAGGAAGACACAAGGGGATCATTAAAAACGCTATGAAATTACACTCAAGATTTCTATCCAAGAATGTGGAACTAATATCGGACTGGGAAAACGTAGCTTAAAATCGATTTCTTGTAGTCGGAATTGTCTTGCTGTGAAAGAAGGACAACAGCTGCAACAAGAAACGTAGAATAGAGCGAATTTAATAAGGTATATGCTTCCGTAGGCCATGACTAATTTAATGATCCAGATAAACTCGTCTTTTGCATCCATATTAGTGAAGGCTACATTCAAAATGAGAATATACTTAAACTTTGCGAACACATTGAGATTTTATGTGTGTGTGAACTAAGAGGGATTCGTGCTCAGTACCAGTACATGACGATGATGTTTTATAGACATCTTTGATCACGAATGAGAAGCATTTTGTTAACCGGTACATGATGATGTTTTGTAGACATCTTTGATCATGAATGAGAAGCATTTTGTTAACCACAATAGATGAACAATGGTAATGCTGTGCTGCAAGTGGCAAAATATATAGGTCATAGCTGGTGCTGCGAAGCAACAGGAAATACTGTATTCCTCATCAATCTTCGGACTCGAAGACAAGCCTTATTACTATAGATCCTTAGTTTGATTCTTTCCCTTTAACAGGATGTTCTTCATTACGGAGAACTCATGATCCAACTCTACTAATAACATAATGAAACAGATTTGTTGTTTTCTTCTCCGAAATGTTAACATGGACATTAAGCTGAATGTACTTTTGAGTGTATTTTAAGTTTGGCTTAGTCAAATTGTAATTAAAAATATTATTGTATTTATTGTTCTTTTAATGGCTGTAAACTGTTTTAAGTTCATTACGACATCTTTCAATTTGTAGTCACTCACCATTGCCAAAAGGCATTACCATTCTCAATCTAGTCCATGCATTGGCTCATATAAAGGCTAAAAGCTATAGTGTGATATTCAGTTTTTTTCAAAAAATAAAAATATTGTGTTGAATAAAAAGTTGCATTTTACATTTTACAAATTTATGTGCAGAAATAAAAAAAAAAACATTTAGGAAAGAGTACCAAATCAGTTCTAGTAAAGAAATGGATTGCAAAAAGTGATCACTTATTCCAAGGAAGAGGTAATGAAAAACTGGGTAAAATTTTAAATTATCTTTAAATAGGAGAATCACAGAAGAGCGAGTCCATGTTTTGACTTTCATATATAGATTTATGGATTTCAAATATTTACACTTTTCTTTAGAGTAAACTATTCTGGTATTCGACATATGTCCAAGCTTGTGCAAGTTGTGTGCCAGACTAAAGAAATGTTTGCTTTACATGTTTCAGATGTACCTTCAGGATAACATAATTCCACGTACAAACCTCCTGCAAGATGACGGGGATGTCATTGGGCAGACTGCCAGAGTATGAACTCTGGACCATTGAGAATTCTGATCGACAGTCCAGAAAATGGATATTCAGTTTGACAACAATTGACAACCTCAGCACAACTACTGTAACAATAACATTATAGATGCAAATACGAACAACATTCACACACAAAACACAGACACACTCACAACCAGCACTTTATGAATTAGACTTCTATGAACTTCTCGATGATGATAGATGATCTTGTAACACTCTGACTGACAGTGAGATGAAGGAGTTTTAAAATCTTTCTGTTTTAGTTCTAATGGAAAGGAGACAACCACTTCATTCAGATCTTATGTAACAGTGGTTTAATGGGTGAAGGTTATCTTTAAGAATAGTGAGTGTTTTGGAAAGGCATGTTTCATGGAAAAGCTCTTCTTGAGATGGTAGCAAACCGCTACATTACAACCAGGCAGCTATCCAATGTTTATGATGAAAGTTAATATAATTAAAATTGAGGCTTCCATAGAGTGGTTTCAAGAAAAAAAATATAAATGTTTTCTGGAACTTAAAAAAAAAAAAAGAGTCAAGATAGGCTTACAGATGATCATGGTTTATAAGTGCGGAAACAAACAATTTAATTTAAGAATCTATATTTATGAACAAACTAAAACACAACAGATATGTAAGCATAAATAAATAAAAATGTTAGTTTAAAAACATCAACAGTGTAACAATTTCTTTTTATTTTTTTTACATTTGTAAAATAATATAGAAAATACAATAGACTTACATATAATAACCCACATACTGGACCAAACACAGTGGGGTTTCCTACATTTTGTGACTTTACCATCACAAAAGAGATACAAGACACTGATGGCAATCAAATCATTAAATAGAAACAATCTGATATAAACTTTTCACATGTAAATTATGAGTGAGTCAGGTGTGAATGTACTTTATTATTATACATGTCTATTGTATTTAAAAAAAAGTTTTTCATCCCTGCAGAAGTAAATCTTAATATTGTATAATAATAAGGCAAATTATAAGTAATTGTTTGCTAGACTATTAGTTATTAGACTCTCATTGTGGTTTAACAAAAAAAAAAAAGATAATTTACAATTGTGTTCTGAAGGAAAAAATTCAATAATGTTATGAAGTTATGGAGGAAATTGATAACATTTTGAAGGAAATGATTTGAAATTTTGGACACAGTCCAACATACATCTTTTTTTTTCTGGAAAGTTACTTCAGATATGGGTTTAAACATGTGCAGTTTTTCCTCAATGGTGAAGCAGTAATAGATTTAGAAAACACATCATCAGTATCAGATACAGATAAGCAGAAACATGATGCCATTAAAAAATTACACATTTTTATGAACTCAAATGTATAATCATTTTACAAAACAATTTACATTGTATGTTTTATAAATATTTCATCTAATAAATTTAAATGAGTTTAAAAATGTCCTCTAAGATTATGCAGACATCTTGTTTTCACATAAGAAAGACTGCAATCTAAATGGAAACAAACTGTTACCAAAAAATGAAAATCACTGATTACAATATACTGGTATACATGTTTATAAATAGATATCACATCCACCTTGATCCACTCTGGCAGCTACAAAAACTCCACTAGTAAAATTTATTTCCACAAAAATATAAGACCTGTAAAATAAAAGAATGTTTATTGTATTAATATCAAAAATAAAGTTAAGTAACTAAATATATTTAAAAAATCATTTTCTGTGTGTGAAATGGACAGCTTACATGGCTAATCATGAAATCAGAAAGACTAATTTAACACACTGCAATGACTTAGTAAGGAAATTTAAGTTGTTTTAGTGAGTAACTTTTTATGTTAGAGATCTTTTAAATACAGAATGCTTAACTGTATATATTATATATCATCTGTTCCTTGACTTTTGTCATGGGGTTCACCTAACCAAATCCCTAAACTTAACCCAGTCATCATGCAGATAGAATATTATTTGATGTATATGCCTATAAACTAGGGGTGCACCGGATAGTTGCTCCGGCTCTGGCTTCTGCTGAATATTCTGCACTTTTTCACTATCCGGCTCCGGTTGGATATCACTACCGGATAGTAAAAGCTACACCTGTATTTCTATGAATATTGTTATGCGCCTCCGTGCTAAGTGTTTTCCAGATACGCCAAACGGAGGTAACACTTAAATATCGAAACAACACAGGCGAAAGGCAAACAATATAAAGGTAGTCGATGCTGATAAACGATGTCCAACAAGAAGTTTAAACTAAATCTCCATGTTAATAAAAATAAACCAATACTCATAAAGTGGACATGATTCAATAATGTCAGTTCTGAAATACATTAACTTTTTTGTTTCAAATAAAAAAATCTGTTTTTAAAACTAAAAACTATGAATATGCACCAAATATTTTTTTAGTACAAAGACAAGGCGTGTTAATCTAAATAGAAATAAGACTTTACATTATAAATTCGCATTACATACATAGCAACGATGTCATGCACATTTTAAAAGCTTGTCTTGACTTTTGAGTGGTCTAGTAAACATGTAATATTCCTTAACTACGCCACGCTGATAATCTGTCTAGATGTGCGGGTATATCTCCAGAGGTAGAGATGAGCAACCCCCACCTCTTTTTGTTTGTATAGTCCATAACATTGAGTTCACAGATAGGCAGCTTACCACATCAAGCCAGATGTCAACGTGTTGACACTTTCCAGAGGTCACATCTTATGAGGGAACTGAGTTTGTTTACTTGGAGAAGAATTTTTATTAGGGGCGGGACTACAAGCCAAATCTTTATAAGGTTAATCTGGTATGAGTTTGTTTATTATGAGATAGGTTGTCAATCAAGGGTCTGGACCACATGCCACACCTTTTATACTTTTGGCCGGGACAATAAGTTTGTTTACTTTAAGTCTCAATTAGGAGGCTGGACTACAAGCCAAACAGACACTGACCAGGGGTATCTTTAAAGGGAGGGCTCAAGAGACTCAACACGCTCAACTTCTTATTTGTTTAATCCATGACAATGTATTAATAGACATTGACCATTCTTAAGCCAGAATGGATTAACGCAGATTGTTGAGAAATATTGACACTGTCTAGAGGTAACTAGATGATGAGACTAAGTTTGTTTACTTGGAGAGAAATGTCATTTAGGGCGCTGAACAAACGTTCGTTGCACAATAAAATAAAACAAATATGTTTTTGTTTTTTTGGTTTTCCTAATTCTCTTAGATCTATATAACAGTAGATCTAAACATAGATATCAATAAAAGGCCTACAGACTACAATTAAATCTATGTTTCGCAACATTTAAGGCTCTGGCTATGAGTAGGTATAATAGATGTTCCTGCTGTTAATAAAATATCGTTTGCCGCAAATGGATTAATAAATATATGACCTACAACGCTTCAGATTCCAACTATTAACTAACAGCTATCAGTATTATGCCCTTGAATCCAGAAGCAGTCTTTGGACTTAAAATTACAAGTCTGATGACCAGTTGTTGGTCAGAAATTCTTGAACACATACATCCAACCACCATACAAGCCAGATGAGAGATTTACATTAGTAACTAGTTAAATATTTACTAACATATTTTACATTGACCCTCCAACACACAGCCTTTATAGTTGGTGGCCTTGTACATACATACAGACACGCTCATGCTACACAGATTAATTTTTGTTTATACTGTTAATCTTTTATAAATCAATCAGTAACAGAGTTTAAAACAATAAGGTATATAAAAGGAGAAAAAAACAAACAAATATAGGTATGTTATTAACAGTTTCGTAAAATGCTCAGCAATACAAGCTATTTACAAGACACTTAGGTATTCGGCTCCGGCCGGATATAAAAAAGTACTATCCAGTGCACCCCTACTATAAACAAATTTTATATTGTTTAATGCTACATATCCAATATTTGACTAATATGCCTATAAACCTCATTGAAAAAATAATCATTTATACATACAGAATATTATGAGTAGGACTAAAATCTAGGCTATATCAAGTTGAATTTCACAATTACTATTTCAATTATACAAAATGGATCTTTGAAATATTTTGACATGAATCCAAATCAAACAATTTTCAAAATAGGATTTTCAGAAGGCCTAGGTTCCTTTGTTGGAAAATAAAGATGGTATTTGTGATAAACACATGACACGCAGATTAATAAGTGGTTAAAAAATCTTGACATATAAATTAATCATCATTTGATACAAATTTTTTTCCCGGGCATGATACCCTGCCTCATAGTGGTGCCCGGGTGGAAACGATCGTAGGAGGAAACGAGGTTAAAGGGTAGCAAAACAAGACTCCCGTGGGGGTGCCTAAGGGGGTGCGAGAGCATCCTCTTGCATTGCGCAGAGTTGTAAAAAAGCTCCCACAACCTTGTCACAATCCAGGCACTGTTCCTCAAGGGGCTGTTACATAAATGGCGTGTCCCGCATGGTTAGCCTGGTATAGAAAAGGAAAATGGGGGGGGGGGGGGGGTCTTAGTGTACGCGGCCTCTTGCCGTGAGTCTGACCCACCCGCCAGACAGAACAGTGTACACTGTTCTCATTCAGGCCAGTGAGAGAGAGCTCTTGTTCACTTTTGCTGGCCTAGAGTTCCAAATAGCCGAAGGCTCAACTCTAACTGACAGTTTCAAGAAGAAGAATAAAAATTTTTTTCTGATAGTTAGTGGCTATTACATTCAAGTTTTTATTTAGCACGCACAAACACATGCCTCCATTTTTGAACTTGAATTTTTTGTCTCACTAACTCTACCAATAGTTTAACATTAACTTCAATCAGTGATGGGAACAGACTTTGAAAACATTTTAGGAAATTTTGTCCACCAGCGTTTTTTAAACTGGCCTGTTGCAGCGACTTTAAAAAGATGTTGCTGAATTTTTTAAAATAATGTAGAATTAATTATATTTATTATATTCTTTAAATAATGTATCATTCATTATCACTAAAATCTAGGACTAAACCTAGATTTTCTAGACACTAGTAATTCCTAGTAAAGATTTATCTACTATAAATCACTCATTAGATGATATTTTCTTGATCAAGAAACTAGATTAGAACTCTAGATAAATCTAGACTTGTAGTTGGACTTTTATTAGTCTCATTAGATCTAGATCTATCTATATCTTGAACTACTTAAATCTAATCAGACATTATATATCACTGTGCAAGAGTTAATTAAAAAGCTAGAAACTTTTAGTTTAACTAAAACAAATTAATTAAGGCCAAAGTTTAACTAGAAAAAAATAGTTTAGTTAAAATCGTAGTTTAATTATTTTTTTTAGTTACAAACTAAAATGTTTAATTAAAATTTGTAAAACTTTTCAACATGTAGTAGCGGTTGAAAAGCACATCCCAGTTTTCTGGTCATGTGATATCAACAACCTTTGATTATCAAAGAGTGATGCAGTTAACAGCTATTTTGTTAGTCTGCATTTGAAGAGGGTAAAGTAGAAGTTACCCGTGAGTCAATATCTGCACTTGAAACTAGCAGTAGTATTAAATGTTGCTAAACATTTGTTTACCAAAAGCTTTTATTGCAATATTATGAATAGAGTTGTTCCGAGTTTTTTCTAAAATCATGTTCTGGTGTTTAATTTCTGTTTATAGTGGGAATCTGATTAGCAAGTTAGGTCAATATTTAGTAGTTTTAGTCAATTCATTTTCTGCAAACAATAATTTATTAACTGCAGGAACATCAAGTACAACCTTTTTATAGCTTAAACCTTTGATGAAGCAGAGACATATAATAGATTCTAGTCTTAAGACTTATTATTGAGATCTATGTCTAAATTGACAAATTATAGATCTAAAAGCATTAGCATAATGAACTCTAGAAAAAAACAACATCCTAATCCATACCCTCCCAGACCAAAAAGTAAATAGACTGTGTCCGACAGATTTTAACAGCCTGTAGGCCTAGTGTACTGTACATGTGTAGTCAATGATACTACAAGACTACCCTGTTTTTTTTTTTCATTGCACGTTATGCAATTGTGTTTGCTTAATGTTGAGTGGTCAAACAAGAAAATAACACACTGGCCCATGTTTAGTCAAGCATGTTCGTAGATCTATCTTTACACTGAAATTTGTACACAACCTCTTCCTGCCCAAAAAGTAAACAGACAGTGATTTTGACAACCTGATCAGATAGACATAGACACATGTAGGCCTAGTGTACTGCAGTGTGCGGCCCACAGTGACAAGACCACCCCGTGTTTTTTTCTATGCACACTTTTAACGGTTATGCAATAGTGTTTGTGAGTGGTGTATGGTGAGTGGTCAGACAAGAAAATAACACTCCAAATTTTGTTTCTATATCTTTCGTTAGTAGATCTAAATCTGAAATTCTAAATCTGTTATTTAATGAGATTTTAAACTTTACCGGTATAATAATAAGTTAATATAATTTTTTTTGTAAAAGTACCAGGTAAAGGTTTTAATTCAAGGCAAATATACAAGCACACATATTTATTTAGACATCTTTTTTTTTAAATTTTATTGTGCATTAACGTTTATGTAAGAAACATCTTCCTCAATACTGATTTTATTATGCTCTACAATGTTAAAAGAATTAGTTCAAGCCGCAGGCATAGAGTCGAATGATTATAGATAGGTCTAGATCCCCCCCCACCCTCCCCCCAAAAGTTATGAAAAGGTTTGTATGGTATGATTTATCTTCTTTAGTTTAGTTTAACTACATTTTGAAATTCATAATAAACTTTTAGTTTAACTACTTTTTGTTAGTTGAAACTTAGTTTTAGTTTAACTTTTTAAATTTAGTTTAGTTCCCATCACTAAGTACTGACCTTTCAAATTAAAGCTTTTGAAGTGTAAGTATGATTGGAGCCCAAGTCCTTAACCTTTAACATTTCTTCTTTTCTTTTACTTGAGTGTTCTTCAGAATAATGTCTGGAGTAGATGCCAAGTTCCTAAACAAGAAATAACCATAAATTTTATTGCATGCCTTAATCCAGAAATACTGTTGTACAGTAGAGAGAATTACAGCTTTAAAGTAACTGACTTGTGTTGAGAAAACTCAAAAACTAACCTTTTCTTAAAAAAAAAAAATCAAACAAATTAGTTGATTTGTCCCAACGAAATGACTTCAAAAAAAGAAAAATGACTTACTACAAACAAACAAACTAAAGCTCCAGTTTTGTTTCACCTCTGTATCCTACTGTTTATGACTCCATCATCACCTAAATAAGAACAAATTTGTGTTAGAGATCAAGTCAAATTAATTTTGGATATATGGACTTAGTAACAACTTAATTTTTATTTTTCAAATAATTCTTAAAAAAAAACAACATATGTACATGGAAATATAGTTGTTCATTAGTGATTTAAACTGTATTCATAACACATTTTCAAATTAGTGCAAGCTGTTCCATGCACCCATGGCATTTGTTTTGTGCAGTCTGTTATTTAAGATCTCAAAAACTAAGACCACAATTAAAGAACTCATTCAAGATTATATATTCTGTGTTTGACATGCTCTGTCAATGACCACATTCCCCACCCAGCCCTGCCCCCACTCCAATATACAGTAAACATATGTAAAACACATTTCCTCACAGATTAAAACATTATTATTATTATGGTAAGAATAGTTTAATCATGAGAAGGAAAAAATTAATCTCTTTCTGTTTGCAACACTAATTCCTAATATCTACAGTACAAACATTACTGCTTATTGTACCTGGTTTGAAGTGACTGATGAGCTTCTTCCTAAATAAAATGAAAAGACTGTTGAAGGAACTCGAAATCAGCTCCTTTCAAGATGTCTGCTGCCTCATTCACCATCTTCAGCAGGAAAAACATAACTATGAATAATAACAAAATATTATTTTATGAGCTTTTACCACATACAGAAATAAAAAAAAAAAGATGATTAATAGATAAATAACTCCCTATTCCAACTGTGTACTTACATCTTTGGACTGTGTCTGGGAAATAGCAGCACTTAAAAACTGGATTAAATGTGACCATTTATCAGCAGCAATAGAACTATTGACCTTGATTTGTTCTCCTAATCTAAAATCAACATAGACAAAACAAAAGATTAGAAAATGACTTCATTGAAAGTGCATACTAATCAATAGACAGTATTTCAATGAAAGTGTGAATCTTTAATAATAAGAGATTATTAGAGCTACTTCACAAAGGATTTAGGTTTGTGGATAGAAAATAAAAATCATTTTGTAACTTGACCTACTTTACAACTAGTTTTAATTTCACTAACATGTAAACATTCATCCACTTACTTATCAATCTGTTGGAAGCAAGAAGGAATGACCAACACAATAGCAGGGACTTCACTTTCTATTCCATCTAAAATTTTGATATGAAACACACAGAAGATGAGATAGTATTAACAGTTTAGGCCAAGATTTCACTTAGGCTGTTATATTTATAAGAAGACTATATTGATAATCGCTAATGAATTAGATTTATACTGAAAAAAATTACAAAAATTACCTTCCATCTTTCAGCATCAAAATTTTCCAAAATCTTGACAAAGTCCCCTTTTGCTAATGACACCTGAATGTATAAGAAACAAAAATCTTTACTATTAATCCCAACAAATACAACCACATTAAGAAGACTTAGCTACCACTAATCATTAATTAAACCTGCTCTGGTACCATGGGATCTAAGTGACATCAAACCTTTTTGGAACATTTTTTTTTATATTACAATTAAGATATTTCATTTCACACAATTCCTTATGAGGCTTTCCAAATTTAAATATTGTCTGGTTATTTATTATTTTGGTCTTTGGATGAACTTTATTTCAAGCATTTTAAAACTGTGACTATGATATGATGTTGGTACACATGGACCAGGGACAAGTCCTAACACAAGATATATGGATAAGCTCCCAACTATATCATGAACAAACAGGAACAAGACAATTATTGCACCTAACTTTGTCTGATAATTTAAAATCAAGGAAACTCAATTTGGAATGATGAAAAAGAACAAGATCTTTGATAACAACAGTTGTATGTTTAAATGAGAATAATATTTTTATTTTTGTTTCAAAAAACAGACTGACTTTTAATTGGGAATGAAGAAATAAGGACAACCTGCACCCATTAAACCCCTGTTACATAAGATCTGAACGAAGTGGTCATCTCATTTCCATTAGGACTAAAACAGAAAGATTTAAAAATTCCTTTATCCCACTTTCGGTCGGAGTGTTACAAGATCAGCTGTCGTCATCGAGAAGTACATAGAAGTCAAATTTATAAAGCGCTGTGTTTCTTGTGTGAATGTTGTTCGAATTTTTCATCTATAATGTTATTGTACAGTAGTTACGCTGATGTTGTCAACTGTAAACTGTAGTCAAACTGAATTTCTATTTGATTGGATCAATAAAATTATCTAATCTTATCTTATAATAAAATATGTCACTACAAAGAAAAAAATTTGTTTAACAGACATGAAAATAAATCTTTGAACAGTGGCTAAATCATTGTGTCTTTTAGGGAATGGCTGATAATGCTGCTAACAAGGAATTTCTTGTAGAACTTCAAAGAATGTACAAAAGATAAATGACAAAGACATAATTGGCCCTAGCTTTGATCACTCTTGTGCCATTTAACAGTTTAAGTGCATCAAAGGTCATAAGACTTCAAACAAGTCCTTTGTAGCTGTAGAATTTTCATTGTACAAGATCAGGTTGATATTAGCAACTATCTGGTTAACCATTGAAAAAATCGTCTAAACAATTCAATGATGATAACTGGCTTTAGTTTATAGACACAGCTATACAGAACAATTTTAGATGCAACTTTGACAATTTGGTTCTCCTCCAGAATAATAAAGATTCATACAAGGAAACTGAATGAAAAAGTCCCATGGCAAACTCACATGTTTGTGCTGATATTGGACAAGAGCTTTAGCCTTCAAATGCCATTCTGGCAGTTCTTGGTGGTGATGAACTGGGTGAATATCTCAACTTCGCTCTGTGAGAAGATCTAACTAGCCCTGATAGTCCAACAATTGTTTATTAACTGAAATAAAAATTATCAGCAAAAGAATTATTTTCCTATTTGTGCATCAGCATCTGACACTTTCTTTCTTTATATTTATTGCTGTAAAAAACCTGTACAATTTTGCTAAAGAGTAATCTTAACATGAAATATGTTGCTCTGAATATAAAAAAAAGTAATTAAAAAAAGGACATAATCTTGAACTACAATATGAAAAAAAAAATTGTGTTTTGTTTATGATATATAATCTAAATCTAAACAAAGCTGAATGATAAATAATCTTACTCTGAAATGTTTTAACATGACATCAGGATCTTGAGTCTTGACTTGAGCTCTAGCTGTTGAACTGTCCATCCAAAGCAAGAATGAAAGCATGTCTTCTTCCAGGTGGCAAACATCATGGTAGAACTTTGAGAACATTAGAATAGAAAAGTCACATCATTAAGGTACTTCTATCAGAACATCATGGTAGAACATTCAGAACATTAGAGTAGAAATGTCTAATCATTAAGGTACTTCTATCAGAACATCATGGTACAACATTCAGAGCATTAGAATAGAAATGCCTAATCATTAAGGCATTTCTATCAGAACATCATGGTACAACATTCAGAACATTAGAATAGAAATGCCTAATCATTAAGGTACTTCTATCAGAACATCATGGTAGAACTTACAGAACATTAGAATAGAAATGTCTTATCATTATACTACATCTATAAGAACATCATGGTCAAAATATCAGAGCATCTTGGTACAATTAAGATGCAATTATTGTAGACATAGACCTGGTTTCATGCATGTCTTACTGATTGTACTGAGATGTTTGATTTAGTATTAAAATTGGCATGTAATTTTGGTTTTCTGCCTGTATTAAACTGTCATCTGGTTGTCCACTTCTACAGCTATTGACACTTTGGTTACCTACTCAAACTTTAGTGTCAGTTTCATTTACTTCTTGTAATAATGTTTCACTTGGTCTACTGCTTCTAATTAGATTTCACTTTAGTTTTCTGCATTTTCCAATGACCAGTTTTGAGCCCAGCTCATTTCATAATATTGCATTTTAAATGTTTCTTTTACCATATTTTTTTTCTATTTCTCTGGTTCTATATAAGATGAAAGTCTTGAAATACTTATTTTTATTTTTAATCTATGTTGGCTGGGTGAAAATTTACTACACAATTATTTACTGAGAATCAATAACTTTTGATTCTAGCTAGCAATTTCTAATACACAAAATTTCACAAAGGAAAAGGAATATTTACCTGATGATAGTTAGCAGTATTTTCACTATGAATGCCTAAACATTCATTGACTGTTTGAATCCAAGACCAACTCTTATGCTTCGCTGAGACACAGTCCTAATTAGAACAGAAAGAAATTGTAAACAAATTTTCTTTTTAAACACATTTTGACAAAGTAGCAAATATTATTTATTTGTAGGAGCTGGTCTTTAAAGTTTTCCTCTAAGAACAATGGTATACTGACTTTCTTCATGCCTATAATCACTGGTATATAGATTTGTTATCCTAGAATGTATCTTGCACTAGACCTATTGTAAACCCTTTGCTTATTTAATTCTATACATAAATTTTTTTTATAATTTAATAAATATTTATACTTACTTTATGAATTTTGGACTGAGCTGGGACATCTTGTCCTCTGTAAACACTGTCAAATACTAGTGGTCTTTGACTTAGATACAAAGCTCTGGCTTCAATATCTGACTCAACATTCTAGCGCAGAGTGAAAAAAAAACGGATTTATGGCATAAAACAGGTAAGTTGAAACAAAAAGGATTTACTTCAGTTTCTGCAGACTTTAGTGTTCTGACACTGAAAATGTGTAGTATGTAATTTTTTTTCCTAATAACTTTCAAAAATCCCAGAAAATGTTCATTTTTTTTAACTCTTTAAATATTATCCTGCCTATTTTAATGAGTATAATGAATAGAAGGTACTTATTTAAATAATGAAGTTGGTATCTAACCATGGATAATAAGTTATCAATAGCTAGTGATATTACAACATAGATGGCTAATTTTAGTATTCTGACAGTAAGCAAACAGTATTGTAAATAAGGCAACTTGTACTATTGTGGTTTAGAGAGTAATCTTATAATAAGTGTGACAAAGATATGCAAGATAAAAATGTTATAAGTTGCAAGAAATATTGTTGTGGATGAAGCTTGTCTGTCTACATCCTTTAACATCTCAATAGATGATCTTTTCCCTTTGCAACTACTCATGTGCCTTAAGAGGCCAGTCCTAAATCCTAGATACACATCTGCAGTCACAGGCTTGGTATTTTTGATCACTAAACATTGCATCATATTCAACTGTGATCCAGGTCATTTCTGTTATGCTTGCTTTCCATGAGGGTCTATCCTGTGCTTTTGCTTTTTTTCTCCATGCTATTGGTGTTGATTTTGAAAAGCTTCATATAGAGCAGAGTGAAAAAACAACACCATGGATTTATGGAATAAAACTGTTAAGTTGAAAAAGTGTTCTATGAGATGAACCTTTGTCTTTATGACTGAAGGAGGCCAAGAATCATTTAAAAATGGAATAGAGAAGCTCTACTGCCCTCTATTTGATATGGACTAACCTCTCCATTACTGAGGAAAAATCTGCGCATAAAATGTGTGATTGCTGGGCTTTCCAACATCAGCACTCATCTCTCTTTCTTGCTGACCAGATACTGATGTATCTTGTATTATTATAACATCACTGTTGATATCATGATGTAGGTAGCTTTCAATATAATTACATCAATAGCTGATAATGTTATATTTTAGTAACATTAATAGCTGAAGTTATAAAATGTAGCTAAAATTATTGAATGATGTAAGTTGCTGATGATGTTGAGGTATCAAGAGCTTACTTACTTAGACATAGGTCCTCCGGCGCCGTTCGGCACATTGGGCGGCAAGCTGTCTCCATAATGATCTGTCACTGGTAATGTCTGAAGCCTCCTCCCACCTGGTGTCCACTGTTCTGAGGTCCTCCATGAAGGTGTGTCGCCAGGTAATATGAGGACGTCCCTGTTTGCGCTTTCCTTGTTTTGGTTTCTATGTTATCGCAACTCTTGGTGTGCGTAATTCATTTTGACGTAGAACATGTCCCGCAAACCTCATGCGACGTTCAGTCACAACCTCACTAAGTGTTCGACTCCCAGTTCGGCATAGGATTTCCAAGAGCTAATGATATTATAACATTTATAAAGTTACTTGATAAAATTGGTCTTCCAAATATCTTTACAATCCTCAGACAACGACGTCTGAGCTGGCTTGGTCCTGCAGGACAATCATATACCAAGTGTTATTTTTATGGACAATTCACGACAGGTTCCAGATGTACACACTATGTAAAGAAATGGTAACCAAGAAAGGTATGGACAGCGAAAAAGATTTGCCTCAGTTCTGGAAAAAAAAGGATGCCAAATGTCACCTTAACCTGGGACACATGTGGAAAGGAACATCTCTCTACAGCCGCATTAATGAAAAAGTGTTATGTGAAATGAACTATTAAAAGAGGTCCACTAGTAGATCCAAATGTGTTGAGTCAACAAAAATGCTAGCTGTGGCATTCATACTCTCTCGCCTTGACTACTGCAACGCCGTGCTAGAAGGTATACCTGATTCAGAACAACGCCGCTGTGGCATTCATACTCTCTCGCCTTGACTACTGCAACGCCGTGCTAGCAGGTATACTTGATGACAAAAGATGCAACGTATTCAGAACAACGCCACATGAATAGTACTTAGAAAAACAAGACAAGATTCTGCTACTACGCTCTTTTGTTAATTGGAGGCGCAGTAGCTGAGTGGTAAAGCACTTAGCTATCTGAACCAGGGGTCCCGGGTTCAAATCCTGTCAAAGACTCGAATTTCTAATTTTGGGATCTTTGGGTTTAGTGGTTGGTTGTTGTGCTGGCCTCATGACACCCTATTTAACCATGGGCCAGAGAAACAGATGAACTTTACATCATCAGCCCCATGGTCTGAAAGGGGAACTTTTTTTTATAATTATGTCATTTGGCTATGAAAACATTATTATTCACATGACTGATGGGCCAATACATTTTGAAGTAACTTTTTTTTAAAGGGATCTGCTTAATATAATAAAGCAATCATAAAAACTGCTTATCTATTGTATCAATGTACAAAACTATACTTGCATACACTGACCTTTGGTGAGCATCAGCTGAGGCTTGTGCAGCCCACATAATTACCAATGAAAATACTTTTTTGCAGCTGTATGTGATGAATTTCATTCCCAGCATGCCTTCTATACGTCAGCTGCCATGGCTCACCTGGTGTGGCATTGGAAGTAAGAAACTAATTAGATTATTCCAAGTCTTATAGAGTTTTATATTCTGGTGTTAGAGAGACACATTACAAATGTTAAATCAATTTCAGAATGAAATGTTTGTTAATCTTCATCTGCTGAGAGAGACAATATTTCTTTTCCAAGCTGCATTCCTTCATCACATTTACCTATCCTTTAGCATGTTAGACCATTGGGGCACCACAAAGATCTGTTGACCATCTTTCTGCTTAGTTCCTTAGCTTTAGATTTTTTAAAAACATGGGCTGCCCAAACATTATTGCCTCTCTATTGATCTTAAGAAATGCCAAGCTTTACATTAGGCACCCATCCTTTCCAGCAGCTGCCCAAAGAAATGACATAGTTGGTAGTTTAACTAGATACAGTTTTGATGAATGCCAGAAACAAAGAAAAATCTAGAATGAACTAATAGTGCAATGCAATGAGCTGTAAAACACACTGAGAACATGTTTAGCTTTTTTTTTTTTTTCAATTTGAAAAATTGTTTTTAAGAACTTTTAAATTATTTGTTATATGTAGGGTTCTTGAGTTTATAAGGCTCATTTTGTCACCATTTTGTTCTAGAGTTATTTTAAAAGGAAGTTGAAAACTAAAACAGTCATAACTTAGGAATGTTTTAAAGTCAACTTACTGCTGAAAGTGTACCAGCAATAATACAAGTGTGGACAGTCCAGGATACAGACAGTTGTTGGCTAACAAGGCAAAGCTGAACTCATCTAACCTAACCCATCTTTACGCACAATATGATCGGTGAAGTACAAACTTTGATGTCAAAATGTAAATATATTAATAACATTACTCTATTTGAGTAAGGGCCTAAGAGTTTGGCCTGAACTGTGTGAAATTTGAACCAATCACTTGGCAGCCTCATCCAGGGGCTTCTTGTCCCAGCATTCAAATCTTTTTTTCCCAATTTATTGTTTTCAGAGCATTAGTCTCCCCTTAAGTCATTATTTAGTTGAAGCTAACAAATTTAAGTTTATACCAAAAAGTAAAGCATTAAATGTATGTTAAGTTCCCCTTACAGACTTTGCGGTCTATGTGGTAGATGTTGTTTCTGTGGCCCATGGTTAATGAGGGTGTCATGTGGCCAACACAATGATCAACCACCTTTACAATTCCCTAACTAAAGTCAGGTACCCATTAGAACTCTTTGACTCCTGCATTATTTTCCATATTTAGATGGAATTAATTTTTTTTGCCATTCGGGGTGAAAAGAATGCTTTGATTTGACTTTTATAAATTTTTTGTTTATAATATAGCACAAAGCAATTATAATAAAACAAAAAATTATTTTTATATTAATGTTTGAAAATTAAAAATAAACATTTACAGACTGCGAAAAAAGCCTCTAGGATCTAGATCTAGAGCAATATAATAAAAAATAAATATTTACCAACAAGTTTCAGATATATTTTATTGCCGGCATGGAAGAGGTAAAGATACTGATGACAGTCTGGTGTAAAGTCTTTCACATCCCAGGATCTTAAAATGGTATGACGATCCTTAAAATACAAATAAAAACTCCATGAGTCACAAACATCACAATTTTTGTTATCTTTTAGCTCACTTGGTTACCTAAACTAGTCAATATCAATACACTTTTTATAAAGCTTTTATCAAGTCTGACTGACTTTTTGATAAAAATTGTGTACATGTTATTCTCCCACTTCCCATACTCAGATCAAGTTGAAACATAGCACTATTATTCATTGTCCTTAATAAAACATAATTAACCAAAGAGTTAAATGATTATTGGCTACATGTAATTTTAACTGGGGAAAAGTAAAGGCAGTTGGTCATTGTGCTGGCCACATGACACCCTCACTTACAATAGGCCACAGAAACAGATGACCTTTATATCATCTGTCCTATAGACCACAAGGTCTGAAAGGGGAACTTTCCTTTTTTATGTGTTCTTACAAACTGACAGGAGAAGGGATGAAAGGCGGAACACTGGCGCCTCAAAACCAGTTTAGTTTCGTGTTGATGGGGCACGTCAGCCTAAATAACGCAACCCATCTAGGAGAAGGAAAACTCTGACTCCAAACCTCCACTCTGTGGTGATACTCACCCGTGTGGGTATCGGGGCTTGGAAATGACCAAGAGAAATAAATAACCCCACCTTGTCCCATGGATATTCCGGTTACAGTCTTCAGACCTAGATGTTTCCTTTTATGTCAGTATTGGAGAAAATTGCCAAGACCGAAAACTCCCTTAAAATGCGGGACTATATATTTATATATTTAAAAAAAGCCTGAGGAAACACCCAGCCTACACTAAATGCCAAGGAATTTAACGAAAAATCCATACGAGCTCAGACGTCGCCTCGTCAAAGGTCTGCGCATGGCAGTTTCTTCCAGGACTGCCTGTGATAAGTCAGCTACTGGAAATAAAAAACAGCCTTACAGCAAACACCTAAACCTTTTGCAACTCAACATCTTAGGCCTACAAAACAAGACAACAGAACTCCAACACATACTCAAGAAGCATGATATACACATAGCGCTATTGCAAGAAACACTACTGCCCAAGAAAAAAATAAACATCACAGGCTACACACAGTACAGATGCCTTTGCACCAAATGCCAGGGAATTATGACCCTCATAAGAAACGACACACAAGCCACAGTAAAACAAATACAGAACAATACAGACATTGACACGCAGGAAAAACTTCTTTGGAGAGGAGGAACAAAGTACACCATCAAAAACTACTATTGCCCACCATCATCAACAGCAGAAATAGACATACAACTACCACACTACACAAGGACAATAAATAGCTGGCGACGTCAATGCACACACACCTTCCCTAGGCTACCCACACTACAACAAGTGTGGCAAAGAAATATAGGATGTAACAAATGCCTCTAACCTACAACTTCTGCAAAACAAAACTTCACCTCCAACTTTCCTCCACAGAGCACACAACACAACTAGCAGACCTGACCTAACTTTTATCTCTACAGACATTACCGACTCTTCTAAAATAACAGTACTTGAAGACATAGGTAGTGACCACAGGCCTATACTCCTCAATATTGGAACGCCAGGTAGATACCAATCCAACAAAACAACTAGATGGAACTATAAAAAAGCTAACTGGGCAGCTTTTTCACAAGAAACAGACACAAGACTATCAAGCATAATTGAGACAGACGTCAAATCAACCTACACAACTACAGTCTCCAACATCTTACAAGCAGCAAAAAAAACACATCCCTCGAGGCCAAGTTAAGAAATACAAACCTTTTTGGACACCTGAATTAGACAAATTAGTAAAAGAAAGAAACATGGCCAGGAAGACTATAAAAAAAAAACCTACTAGAGAGAACAAGACAACGTACAACAAATTGACAGGACTTAAAAGATACAAAATTAAAACAGAAAAAAAGAAAAAGTGGACCACAACATGCGAACAACTAGATCTAAACAAGGATGGTCGAAAGGCCTGGACCATTCTGCACCGGCTAGCAGGAAAGAAATAAATAACAAACCCCCAACCTATAAAAGGCACTGATGACATAATAACAGAAAACCTTAAAAAGGCTGAAACCTTCAATAAATATTTTGCCAGCATTAACAAGTCAAAGCCAAGAAAACAACTGGACCAGGCCTTCAGTAATATCTTAAAGAAAGAAGAAAAAGCTCCAACAGTCAACTGTCAGATCTTTGACACTCCCTTCACTCTACATGAGCTCAATACTAACCCTAACCCTAAAAAGCCTCAAGTCAAGAAAATCCCCTGGACCAGATAAAATAACAAATGAAACGATTCGGGGACTAGGACCACAGGCCCAAAACTGTATACTTACTACAGGAATGGAGAACCGCAAACATAATACCCATTTTAAAGAAAAATAAACCACCTGGAGACTCAAAAAGTTATAGACCAATATCTCTAACATCCAACATTGGCAAAATGGCAGAAAAAATGATCAATAACCGACTTTATTGGTGACTAGAAAGTACTTGCTCACTCCACAATGCACAAGCTGGCTTCAGGAAAGCAAGTAGAACAGAAGACCACCTCTTTCGTTTTATCCAGGACACAGTAGAAGGGTTTCATGAAAACAAGCACACTACAGCAGTATTTATAGATTTGCAGCAAGCCTATGATAGAGTGTGGAGAAAAGGTCTATTTTTGAAGATGAAAAAAATGGGCATCCATGGAAAAATGTACAGCTGGATCAGGGCATTCTTAAAAAACAGAACCATCCAAACCCGATTCGAAGGTGCCATCTCTAGTAAAAAGGTTTGGAAGAAGGACTACCACAAGGTTCAGCCCTTAGCTGCACTCTCTTTCTAATCTTCATGAATGACCTCCCGGGCCTCATTTCGGTCAATAAGGCACTTTACGCAGACGACCTTTTAATTTGGACTACAGAGAAATATACAGTGCTGACTAGATCCAAATTAAATAGAGCCCTCACAACTATCTCCACATATTCAAAATTATGGAAAATGGAAAAAAACAAAGAAAAGTCAGTTTATTCAATCTTTAGCCACAGCAACAAAACAGCAAAAAGAAACTACATCCTAAAAATAGACTCTCAGCCAATAAATAAAGAAGAAAATCCAACATATCTTGGTGTAAAACTAGACCAAAGACTGTCTCTAAAACACTTTATGGTAGATTTAAAAGAAAAGGCATCACAAAGATTAAACATAATAAAACACCTAGCAGGAACATCCTGGGGAGCTGAAAAGAAAACCTTAAGACAGTTATACACTGGATATGTCAGATCTGTAATGGATAACTATCTCTCCATACAAGTAGCTGCCAACAAAACCTATCAATCATCATTAGATACAATCCAAAACCAAGCCTTGCGGCTAATTAGTGGAGGTATGAGAACTACTCCCACAGCAGCCTGTGAAATAGACTCCAATATTGAACCTCTTAAGTTAAGGCGCAACAGAGCAGCATTAGAAGCTATTGAGAGATACAGAAGGTTGGAGGAAATATAGGAAAAACAACCAAAAAAAAAGCAAAGGACTCTGATCCAACTTACTGACGAACTAGCCCTAAAACACCACCTACCCAATAACAGAGAAAAAATTGCCAGGTTTTCAAACATTACACCCGGACTAAACTACAAACAACCAACCATCAAAACACATTTACTAAATAACACCTTAACAAAAGAATCAAATCCACTGGAGCTCAAAGTAGGCACGCTTGAAACAATCGAAAGCTATCAAAAAACAGCTTTCCATATTTATACAGACGGATCGGCTTTCAAAGCTACCATCAATGCTGGTCTTGGTGCCTTCCTGGTCTTCCCTAAAAATAAACACTTTGAGATAAGCGCACCCTGTGGCGATTACTGCTCAAACTTCCAAGCCAAAATTGAGGCAATTACCATAGCACTTCAGACAGTGGAAAACAAATTATATGAAGGAGTGCAACCACCATCAGATATTGTTGTCTTTACAGACTCCCAATCTACTCTGCAAGCACTTAACAGCAGCACCTCAAACAGCCCAAGAGAGTTGACAACACTCATTGTGATAATCCACCAGATGATATCAAAATTAAATATCAATATCACACTACAGTGGATCCCTGGACACATTGGCATCATGGGAAATGAAAAGGCAGATAAGCTATCAAAGGCAGGTTCATCTATGGAACAACCAGATAGACCTGTTAACTACCTCATCCTAAGGTCAATGTTAGTCAACAATCACAAAGAGGAGTGGCTCAACCAATGGGCATCAGGAAACACAGGCAGAGCCATGTACAGAGAAATGACTACGCCTAACAAACTGGACAGTATTAACTTCCTCCCCGCAAAGAACAACCTACAATCTTCCAACTAAGAACAGGACACACACCACTATTAAATTACCACCTGAAAAAATAAACTCCACACAACTACCCCTTAGCAGACACTGCGCCCACCCCTTTGAAACCGTAAACCATATCCTCTTTGAATGCCCCTCCCTAATCCACCTAATCCACCTTAGGCAGACCCTACTTCCACTACAGCCCAACATAACCAACAGCACACTTTTTTTCCTTGGCAAAGTCTGCAAAAGAGCTCACAGCTCAGCAGCAATAAAGCTGGCTAGAAGAAGAAGAATGTGAAAAGTGAAATAGAACTAACAGTATTGAGATATGTGCCTGTAAATGTGCAGCTATTTAATAAGCTTTGTTTATTTTTAATTTTGCTTGTTACATTTCTTTCTTATTAGAGGCTCAATGTATTGAGAAACTATATTGTGATCTTATATTTCTGCATTACAACATTGTTTCTTTATAAAATCAACTTGTCAGGATGTAACCTTATAAATTGAGAGCTTTAATTCATTCTTCTTCTAGCCACATTTTTGTTGCTGAGCTTTAAGCTCTTTAGCTGCCCACTTTTCCTCATTTAGACCTTGTGATCTATAAGACAGATGATGTATAGGTCATCTGTTTCTGTGGCCCACAGTTAATGAGGGTATCATGTGGCCAGCACAATGACCAATGGCCTTTACATTTCCCCAACTATTTCCAGGTACCCATTACAGTTTTGTTGACTCAGGAGCGCCCTTAAAATCCTGAAATTAAAAACCCAGTCATCACTCGGATTCAAACTCGAGACCCCTCAGTTTGAAAGCCAAGTGCTTTACCACTTAGTCACCACAACCTGTCCCATAGAAAAAAATGTGCTGTTTACTTTTTAGCTGTTCTACACTGCCATACAGTCTTGGTTATTTTGTGGTAATTGGTTCTGTCTGCGATGAATTAACTTCTGTGAAATTTCCTTTATTAATTCACTATTGTGTTTATTATATTTCTAAGTAAAAAGAGAGAATGGTGTCAGATCATGTCTCAGTGGTTCAAGTGTAGTTACATAAATAATTTAGTGCTCTTGCCACTAGTCTGGAGCATAAAATTGAAAAAATTTCAGTAACTCAATGAAGTCTCATACAAACTAGAAAATCTTGATGAATTTTATTTTTATTTAATGTACATAATCCAGCTCAGGCTTTAGAACAGTCACAAAAACAGTGTTTCTTGTTTTAAACACCAAAGAGTTGTTTTTTTTAATATTTGGCATGTTCAATAGAAGTGGAAGAAAGAGAGAAATAAAAATATTGTGGGGTAATAGGTTGAACAAATTTGCTTCTTTAATTCTTAGTTATTTTTTTGTTGCCAGTTTCAACGTGACGCTAAATGCTGAAACAATGAACAATGCATACATATAGCATATGTGAAGCACTAGGGTCCACATTTTTATAAGAGAAATTAGTGAATTATATAAACACAATGAGAGACTGTAACAAGCAGGGCAATAACCAGTAACCCCAGAAACAGTCTTTATATATGCAATATATATATGCATCATTCAGTTTCGAAGTGAGACTGCAATCTGTGTTTTCAGTTAACCAGGAGATTATTGCAAGCTTCATTCAAAGACCAATGTCTGAGTACCACTCATGGAATCAAATTTTTAGACAGTCTTACTTACATGAGGTTAAGTGAAGAAACATGAAGTTAATCTTAAAAAGAAATTTAAAACAAAAATCTAACATAAAATGGAAAAAAATCTTACAGTCTGTACTTTGTCTTGTGTTAAACGAACAGCCAAAAGAAGCAAGCAAAAGCTTCATCAGCTTGACACCACATCAGGTCCACATCTTTTAGTGCTGATCGCTTGATGTACATGACTCTATCAGACCTCTATTAGAAGACTTACTGGTTTCCAACTCACGGGGACACAGCAGAATTACATCTCTATTCTTGAAAAAAAAAAAGATATATAAGGTTAAGCATTCTGATAGCTGAATTAAACATTTTTAAGTTTCTTGGGTTAAATTTTTTCTTTACAACTAATCAAGTTTTCAGTCCAATTTCTTTTGAAATATAGACAAATGGTCAACATCTTAACAAACTATATTTATTACAACTGTTTCTTATTGCTTTAAACTCAGATCTCAAAAGTGAAGTTTAGGAGATAGGTACTTGCAATCTATGAGAGATGATATAAAGCTCTTCTGTTTATGTGGTAATGGTTAACAAGGGTGTCATGTGGCCAGCAAAATGACCAACTTATTTCAGGTACCCATTAGAATTAGGTGGATACCCCCTTTTGCCAGCACTGCTGAGGAAATGTATGTATTCCTATTCATTTTTTATTGATAAATTCTTAAAGTACAATGAGTAAAGAAGTGAATACACTTAAAATAAAACCAAAACATTCCACTTTAATTTTTGGCCTAAAGTGACACTTTTTGTCACCAGTACTGGAGAAACACTCATATTATATATATAAATATATATATAACATATAGTTCGTCCATCGTGGTTCAATGATGACCACTTTGTCATCCAGGGGGCTGAGGGCTTTGCACTGGGGTTTTATGCCTCCTCATGTGGCTGGTGAGACCTATGTGAGCCCGGAATATTCGGACGCACACTGGGCAGGTTATTCCAGCTGGAGCTAGTGTCGTTTGCCTTGCTTTTCTTTTCTGGCGTTTTTCTTCTGCCAGCGTTGTTCTTTTTTTCTCAGCCACCTGTGCGCCAGTTTTCACAGTGCGACGCCATGATGCTCTGTCATGTGCCTCTGTCTCCCAGGTGCCTGGGTCTATGCTGAACGCCTTCAGAGAAGCTTTGAGGGTGTCCCTGAAGCGCTTTCTTTGACCACATTGCAAGCGCTTTCCTTCGCTTAGTTGGCCATTCAAGAGTCATTTAGGGATGCAGTGGTCTTCCATTCTGTAGATGTGACCTGCCCATCGCAGCTGGGACTGCATCAGGATTGTGTGGATGCTTTGCAGACACACTCTTAGAAGAACTTCTGTATCTGGTATTTTGTCTTGCAATTTGACATTTAGTATTTTTCTGACATGTCATGTGGAAGTGGTTCAGTTTCTTTGCATGTTTACTGTACACTGTCCATGTTTCTGAGGCATAGAGCAATGTAGGGAGGATGACAGCTCTATAGACCCCTAGCTTTGTGTTTGTGGTGAAGCCACGTCTGTTCCAGACAGTTTTAGACAGTCTGCCATAGGATGCACTGGCCTTGGCGATACGCAGATCGATTTCACTATCGATTTTTCCATTCCTGGAGAGTGTGCTGCCAAGATATGTGAATTTGTCCACTGCGTTTATATCCTGTCCATTTATAGTGATGCTTGGATCCAAGTAGGCTTTCCCAGGAGCAGGTAGATATAAGACTTCAGTCTTGTTCGTATTGATGGTAAGGCTGAAGTCTGAGCATGCTCTTGAGAAGTCACTGACGATGCTCTGCAGATCGTTTTCAGAGCAGGCATTTAGGGCACAGTCGTCAGCAAATAGCAAGTCTCTGATTACTGCTGCATTTGTTTTTGATTTTGCTTTAAGCCGCCTCGGGTTGAATAGGCCACCATCAAATCTGTATGATATATTTATCCCGTTGTTTTCTCTATTTGTGAATGGATCTGTCAGCATAGCGGAGAACATGATACTGAACAAAATAGGTGATAGGACACAGCCTTGTTTTACCCCGTTTGATACTTCGAAGGGCTTATATATATATATATGTTCCATCAAAAGACAAGATAATTACTTTGCAATTCTAATGTCAATCTAGTCATGCAAGTCAATCAGTGAATTACTCTGCTAAGTCATTGGTTTCCCTGGCTGATTCAGGCAACCCATATGAGGTAGGCATTAGAGTTTAGTGGACTCTAAGGCATCCTTGATTCCAGAAGTTCAAAACACAGTCTTCCCCTGTATTTGAACTCAAGATCCCTCAGTTTGGAAGCCAAGCATTTTACGACTCAGCACCCATGCTCCCAGGTATGTTTGTAACTAAGTTTTATTACATGGTTCCCTGGTCATAAGTTATGCACTCTGGGATCCCCACCACCCTAGAGGAGGTTTGGATTACTACATAAACTTCATTTTTCAAGGAACATAAAAAAAAACTTTAAAAGAAACACTTTTTTTGATAACTAAAATCAAAATTTTCAACTAATTAATTAATTTATTGCTTTTATATAGTGCAACTTTCATGCATATAGCATGCTCAGAGCGCTTTGGCTCAATCTCATTTGTGGACCAGTAGGGGGTAGTTATCTGGGAGAAGGTTTTCCGTGCTGCCAATCTCAAGCGTACTTAGCCTCTAGATCCCACATCTAAAGGCAAAGATTAGTTTTAAATACTGATGAAAATAAATATTTATAATGTCAAATGGCCAAGTCAAATACATGCCCATGTGTACCTTTCTAGATTATTTGTGTATAGTTAAAGAACAAGGTATAACTAAGAGACGTTACAAAATATTATTAACTTAGCTTCATAATGAAATATGTATATGATTGATTAATAAGATTATGAAATACATTAAGATTATTTATTTGATAATGCCCAACTATATAACATTACATTGAGACATGGTGGCTGAGTGGCTTCCGAACCAGGGGAAGTTCTGGGTTCAAATCCTGGTGAAGACTGGGATTTTTATTTTGGGATCATATGGCACTTATGATTCCATCCAGTTCTAATGGGTACCTGACATTAGTTGTGGAAAAGTAAAATCGGTAGGTCATTATGCTGGCCACATATCACCCTCATTAACTATGGGCTACAGAAACAGATGACATTTACATGATCTTCCCAATAGATCACAAGGTCTGAAAGGGGAACTATAAAATAACATAGCAAAATTATGAAATAACTGTAAAAATACTTAGCTAGATTATGAACTAATCCTAAAAATACTTAGACTAGATTATGAGACTTGAGTATGATTACCTGGCTAGGTATAAAAACAAATGCCAGGGAAATGGTTAGAATCATTAAGAGTCAGCCCAGCCAAATGTCAGAGGAAACATCTCCATAGCCAACAGTGGAGAACGTGACAACAGCAAAATTGAAAGACTCAAAAATGTTGAAGTTTGAGCTGCTGCTTCCTCTCTGAATGTGTTGAATAGTGCAGATACTTGAAGGAAGGAAATCAAAAAGAAAACTTAAGTTAACTCATGTATATTTATGTTTATTACTGACAAAAAAATAAGGCAAGCTATTAACTCAAGAAACTGGGTCAGAGAATACATGGTCACTTAATTATAACTAATTATTTATTCAATTTAACTCACACTCTGTCAAAAACTAACTCTACAGCACAATTTCTAGATTCTGATAAAAAAAAATTTAGGCTATATTACATTTTACACAGCACTATATCTAGTCTAGGCTACATAGCACATAGACACACACAGATTTATTTATTATTGTTCTTTGGAATATACATATTATAATTAATAATTAATAGCTTTTATATAGCGCTACTTTCATGCTTATAGCATGCAGACCAACAATTGGCAAAGAACCAGCATACAGACCAACAATTGACAAAGAACCAGCATACAGACCAACAATTGGCAAAGAACCAGCATACAGACCAACAATTGGCAAAGAAAGCTTACATGAATAGTCCAACAATAATGGCATAAGATTAGTGAATTTTGCATCAGGAAAAGGAATGTCTATCTGCAACACTAAATTTTAACATGAGAGTATTCACAAGGTAACCTGGATCTCACTCTATTTAACACCCAGAATCAAATAGATCATATACTCATAGATAAGAGACATGGATCGGATATACTAGATCAGAGGTGTGCAAATTACGGCCCACAGGCCACATGAGGCCCACCTAACTGTTTTACGCGACCCGCGCATACCTACAGAAATTAGGTGAGCTCATAGATTATACATATAAAGAATGCAAATATTATATATAAAAAATAACTAATTTTAAATATCTATATATATAAATTATTGAAATTTCTGATTCTTATCAGTTATGATGAAGAGGTGAAAGAAATAGTCTCTACACATCATTCTAAAAAGCCTAAACTAAACGTAGCATAAATTCTTATTTGCAATATTTTAAAGATCCAGTTAAAGATTCAAACTCAGAGAAGTACTTGAAGATTTGGAAATAAAACATTCCAATGTTCGGTACCACAGTAGTGTCCGCTGGCTTAGCATGGACAAGATATTGAGAAGAATATAGGATTTCAAGGAAGAAATTGTTATGTTCCTTGAAGGACATTGACTATTACTTGCTATACTAATATTTCTAATGAAGAGTGGAAGACTCAAACTTTTTTTTCTTCGAAGGTAATGCACATGAAATGTATGTGAATGCTAAATCTTTTCAAACAAAACTTTCCCATTTTTCCAGGCAAGCAAGTGAAAACAGATTTTGAAATTTTCCTTTGCTGAAAGGTAAAACTATTTCTAGTAAAATGGTTGAATTATTTAAATTCTTTGATTGTGGAATGGGCTGAATACTTTGAGGGGACAATGAAGTATATGAACTGTCACATTGGAGGACCAGATCCCTTAGAGAACCAACACTCATTGAAACATCAGAAATAATTAGGACCACGAAGAATCACAAAGCACAAGGAGAGGACCAAATTACAGCAGAACTAATTAAATATGGAGGAAAAGACTTAGATTCCCAAATACACAGACTAATATCAAGAATTTGGGAAGAAGAAGTAATACCAACAGAATGGGAAACAGCTCTTATAATCCCAATACACAAAAAAGGATCCAAGCTAAAGTGCTGCAATTAAAGAGGAATCTCTCTACTAAATGTGACTTATAAGATCCTGTCTAGGCTTATAACTAAGAGGCTTGGAAAATACTCAGAAGAAATCTTAGGTGACTACTAATCTGATTTCAAATCAGATAGATCCACAAATGATCACATCTTCACACTAAGATTTATACTAGAAAAATGCCTTGAATACAGCATACCTATCCACCAACTCTATTTAGATTATAAAATGGCCTATGACAGTATCAAATGGAAATATCTATGTGACACTCTACTAAATTTTTGAATACCTAACAAACTGACAAGACTTATACATATGACTTTAAATAACTCAAAAAGTAAAGTCATGATAGAAGGAGAACACTCACTGGAATTTAAAATTAAAAGAGGATTAAGACAAGGTGACTCACTTACTTGCATGCTTTTCAATTTGACACTGGAGAGTTATAAGAAATAAACACATAAACACGAGGGGAAATATTACTAACTTTTTAAATACTTCAGGAGAGAAAATATGGTTCCACAACCAACAGGGACGATATACAGCTAACCTCTACAATACCTTGCTTATGCTGATGAATTGCCTTATTGGGTAAAGAAACCTCTGACATTGCTAGTTTTTTCACACAACTAGAAGCATCTCGACCAGCAGGACTTGAGGTCAATGACAGTAAACCCAAGTACATCGCAATGACAAGAGACAATCAAAAAGATAGGACCATATATTAAAATCATAAATCACAAATTTGAAAATGTCAAAGCATTCAAATATCTAGGAAGTACAATTGATTTAAATAATGACCTACTAAACAGAAATAAAGTAAAGAAAAGCAGGAGGCAACAGAGCATTTTATAGCACCCATCATTTACTTAAGAACAAAACAATATGAAAAAACAAGAAAATAATATACAAAACCATAAGACCAGCTGCAGTGTATGCAAGTGAGACCTGAATGCTGACAAAGACAACCGAAAATATACTAAATACTTGGGAACGTAAAATTCTTAGGAAAATCTATGGTGCTATACAAGATGAAACAGGGTGGAGGACACGTACTAACCATGAGATATATCAATTGTATGAAGACCCACAGATAGTGACGGAGATAAAAGGCTAAGGAGAGATCTGAATGGAGGGATGTGTTGAAGCCAGCTAAAGCCCCCCATGGGCTGTAGTGCCATTGGGATGGATGGATGGAAAGTGTTTCCTGCAAAATGACTGAAAAATAATGACAATATTAAAACAAAAAAAATATTTGCTCTATTCATATTTTACGATGTCTTAAGTATTTCTTTCAAAATAACTATTTTGTATTAAATAGGTTAAATAAGATCTAGATGTAGTGATAAATCTCATCATCTTGACATCATATGTGATAAATATACATGACTTGATCATCATATACATAAATCATACAGGAATGGACTGGATTTCTATATGCACTAAGATTCTACATCATGCAACAATACAGGATTACAGGCAGCACTTTGGCTTTCTTACTGTCACTAATACCGTAGTCTTACTGTAATACTTGATCTAGATTCAGATCTAGACTCTAGTAGACTGTCCCTTACTTTACACATAGTCATAGTCACCATATAGATCTAGATATCATAGTTTGGTCAGACGTGAAGACCTCCTGCAGGAGGACAAGGGATGGGAGCGGGCATGGTTTGAGCCCATGACCATCAATAAATTCAAATGACAGTCCAGTGCGCAAACCGCACGACCAGGCAGCCATCCACAAATACTAGATCTAGAGAAATAAATATATATATAGAGAGAGAGATAGATCTAGAAACTAGAATCTATATACTAATAATGTAATATAGATCTAATATAATTATATACGTAGTTGATTTAATAAAGACATTACATGAATTCGGACACTAGCTGTTTTTGTTGTCATTAAATCTTTATTTTGATATTTAATATGAAACTAGCATGTCCATTTCCAATGATTCTTACCCAATTTCCTTCCATTTAGCTGTCTTTTTATGTAAGAAAAAAGAATTTCAAATGTCTACATGGTATCAGGTTTTTGTTTTTTCCTATGTTACCCGGATGACTTTACCTCTTCCTAGGGTTAAGACTATATTTTTTGGTTGGCTAAGTCTATGCTAATGAGCCCGGCAATACTTATTCTGTTTTTGGAGCTGTTTTATTTGATTCATAAGCCAAGTTGTTTTATTTTATACAACAAAAATAATAGGGTGTTTGAATTAAATTACAATTTTCTTACCCAAATTTATTTCAGACAGCCAGTTTTGGACATCAATGTTAATGATCTTATATTATATTTGTTTGTTTTTTGTTTTTTTTATAGAGAATAAATGGGCAAATGTTTGTAGTGAGCTTGGTACATTGAATGTAGTTAAATGCCTAGATCTAGACCTACTAGATAGATTTATAGAGAGAGAATATAGAGGATTCAGCTATTTAGGCAAGAATGGCTATCCTAACCTGTACTATACTACAAAAGATCATCTGTATTAGAAATGTTTTAAATTAATAAACAAAATACAAAAATTTAGTTAATATTAATGCCTAAATATAGAGACTGTCTGAAATAAATTATATGGTCTCCGGAATAAAACAATGTGAGTCAAATTTGTCTGCATTAAATGAAAACACATATGGCCTCTTTGCCCTTAAATATAATAACAAATATAGGTTAGGGGTACAAATATAAGTAGTCATCCTTATTCTCCTTAAACTTAAACTAAAGAAGATTTTGATACTTATTTCTTTTCTAAGTCAAACCATTGTCAAATAATGCGCTGTCAAAGTCAAACTTTGAAATTTTGGCCTATGGGTGTCCGTCCGAATAGCATAAACTACTCTAGATCTAGATTATAATAGATCTATTATAATTTATTATTATATAAAATATATTACTATAGATCTAGAAAATCACAATAGTCATTATTATCATAATCATTATACTATGACTATCTCACACTATCTGTCTATACTATTATCTGAGTATAGTCACTATAGACTAGTTACTAGACTATACTTAATTATAATACTAAAATAGTATGACTATCTCACACTATCTGAGTATCTGTCTATACTATTTGTCTGACAATACCGTCACTATAGTCACTATAGACTAGTCACTAGACTATACTTAATTAAAATACTACTATTTTATACTATATTTTTTTCATACTAAATAAAATTATAATATAGTTAATGGACCTCATTCACCAATCGTAAACAAACAACATTTAACCACGTGATTATCTATATCTTCTATACAAAGTACATGGCATCCATAGTGGCTGTCACCTGATACATATTTTTTATTGTTTTATCAATATTATGCCATGGCTAAATGTGTTTATTTACGATTGGTGAATGAGGTCCATTAATATTATTTATACTATATTTTTATATTATATAATTATAATAATATAAGTATAGTACTTATACTACTTATAGAGTTTATACTTTATTAAATTATTATAGTATTAAATTATAGTTACACTACTAACTAGTTTTATAGATCTAGACAATATAGTCATCTAGTCAGTAGATCTATGTTATACACATTATAAATAGTATTATACTGTCACTAGTCTGAGTCTGACTCTGACTAGAGTACTAGAGTCTAAGAGTTATAGAGTATATTACTATATAATAAATAAATTATAGACTATATAGATAGAGATAGACTAGATAAAGATTCAAGATCTAGACTATACTAGATCTAGAGACGAGAAATCTAGACAAACTAGAATCTAGATCTAGATAGTAGAGACAGTAGAGTCTAGAATTAGATCTAGAAAAAAATCTAGAACTAGAGTTAACTAGACTAATCTAGAGTTTCTAGTAGCAATTTGGGTAGCAATTTGTATAAATTTGTTGAATTTGTCTCATTAACATTTGACAAATTTGAGACCAATTTTTTTTTAGTAGTGAAAATGAATAAAAAAATTGATGCTAGATGAGTAGATCCAGTATTGAATATATGTTAGAATAGATCTAGTGAAACGGGAGATTGGAAGGCAACTAGATCTAGATCTAATCTAAATTAATCTAAATTATATGACGTGATTCTGCAAAAATCTTGCTTGGTACTGACAGCAAAGTGATGCCTCGCCATTTCTCACACTGTGATAGATCTCCATTCTTTGGTATTTTTATTAGCAAGCCCTTTTTCCACTCACCCGGAGGTGTTTCTGAATAAAGGGAGCATGTGATGAACACCTAAGGGAAGAACAGGCCGGATTCAGAAAAAGGACATCTTGTGCTGACCAAATAGCTACACTCAGGATAATTATAGAACAATGTGTCGAATGCAATCTCCTCTCTATGCAACTTTTGTCGACTTTGAAAAAGCTTTTGATAGTGTCGACAGAGAATCTATCTGGACTGTAATGAGACATTATGGGATCCCCAATAAAATAATAAACATAATCAAGAACCTTTATGGTGGTTTCACCTGCCAAGTAACCCACTGTGGCAAGCTGTCAGAGGAATTCCCAGTTACAACAGGAGTCAAACAGGGATGTCTTCTTTCACCACTCCTGTTCCTTCTAGTACTGGATTGGGTCACAAAAGAAGCCTACTCTAACACAGGGAAAGGAATCCAATGGACTCTCACACAAAAGCTGGAAGATCTGGAATTCGCTGATGACATAGCCCTATTATCACACAGACTACAGGATATGCAAGAAAAGGTCACAGCTTTAAGCGAAGTAGGAAAAAGAGTAGGCCTCAAAATAAACCACCAAAAAACTAAAGTACTTAAAGTAAACAATAAACAAAGTGGAGACATAGTATTGGATTCTCAGACAATAGACCAAGTAGAAAATTTTATATACCTTGGGAGTGTAGTCAGTATATCAGGTGGAACAGATGAAGACATTAAACGCCGTATAAATCTAGCACGTCAGACATTTACACAGCTAAAACCAACCTGGAAATCTCCTTACATCTCAAACAAGACTAAACTAAGAATCTTTAACTCTAATGTCAAGGCTGTCCTACTGTATGGTTCTGAAACATGGAGAACAACTGAAGCCACAACAACAAAAAAAAGACCTTCATCAACAGATGCCTGAGAAATATCTTAAAAACACACTGGTATGACAAAGTAGAAAACACCAAACTGTGGGAGATGAGTGGACAGAAAAACATAGAAGTGCAAATCTTAGAGAGGAAGTGGAGATGGATTGGTCACACCCTTAGAAAAGATACCAGCAACAGAGCTAGGCGGGCCTTAGAATGGAACCCCCAGGGAACAAGACGCAGAGGAAGACCAAAAAGAACATGGCGACGCAGTGTACTTGAAGAAGCAGAGAAGACCAGGAAGAGCTGGGACACCATCAAAAAGCTAGCAAGAGACCGTGGAGAGTGGCGTGTTTTTGTCGAGGCCCTATGTTCCATGAGGAACTCAAAGGAGTGATGATGATGATGATATGACGTGATATTTTAATGTTTTTGAGCTCTGCAGGCCTATTTATGACTTTAAACATGATGAATGAATCGGTGAATGATCATCATAGTCATAATAGATCTAGTTACAGTATGTGAGTATTTACTGAAATAGTCACTAGACTCTACTAGTCTCTAGACACTAGTAGTCTACTACTCTACTAGAATTACTTACCCCAATCATTATTTATATCCATATTCTACAGCTGAAACATTAATATTCCCATTAGAATCGTATTCTATTAAAGCCTACACATAAGCCTAAATATGTTTCATTTTGAAGGCTAGCAAAAAAAAAAGTAATTTTCAAAAAATCCATTCCAACATGCTGCAGAGATGTAGATATCGCTATCACTATCACTCTTCTAGGTCAGAGTTAGTAAAGGTATAGTTATTTAAAAACTAGCAGTGCGTGCGTAAACGAAACAACCCAAAATCGGCGACTCTAATCGGCGGTCACGCTCTAGTTTTCTACCTACAGTGAAGTCCAGAAGGGCGTCGGCGCCGTAGGCGCCATTATCCCAATTGGTGGTTAGAAAGGCTTTTATCTAACAACCAGGCCTGGACGTGGGGCTCTTCACCCCTGTCCTGTCTGAGGCAGGGGAGTAGCTAGGAATTTTTCATCGATTGGGGGCCCGGAGGGCTTGGCCTCTTTGGGGGCCCCTGCAGTTGCTTAATATTAAACTTTCAATGTAAAAAACACTCATTTGGGCGCCCCCCTCAAGTGTGGACCCGGGGGGATTTTGAAATGCTCCCCCCCCTCCTACCCCCACTTTAGCTACGCCACTGGTCTGAGGGCTCCCAACGGTAGACGGCCATATCGATTGACTGGGCCAGACCGGACCGTGACGTGTACACAGCGCACCGTCCCCGTTCCTGGGCCCCACTCGCTACAAGTGGCCGAGAACAGTGCTAGCTTAGGGGAGCTTGTCTCATATTCCTATACCGTAACCGCCACTGTTCCGTGCAAGGACCGCCACTCCAGCTAACGGGACACTGATGACGGCCCCCTTGTGGAACGGCGTGACGGACTTTTTGGACTGGGTTCCGGGCGTTTTTTTTCATCCCAACCCCGAGTGAGAGAAAAAAAAACAAAAGCTCACCCAGGGAAGCCCGGCCGGGCCTGGTTCGCTACACGTACTTAGACTATCTAGTTTCCATCACTAGACGTTTTCACCGGCTAGTTGACTACCAGTAGCGGCGTATCCCGGCCACTCTAGTTGTCAAATGGTTAAATATTGACTCTATAGCTTGCCATGTTTGTGTTTCAGACGTCAATAAGATAAACTTCTTGCAGAAGTAATCTTTTTTGTTATTCATATTTATAATTTTAAGTTCTCACTTTCTGGTCTTCGCTTTAAATGCTCTAAATTTTAAATTATCTTGAATTATGTAATTTGAGATCGATCTAAATAAGAAGGAATATTAATAAAACAAATATTGATCAATAGTTTAGGCCATAGTTTAGACATAGTTTGAACGTAGAATTTGTGTACGCTATTAACTTACCCACATTTTAACATGTTCAGATGATTCGTTTAAAAAGGATTTTTCATTGAAAAAGTCATTGTGATAGATAAATAGATAAACTTAGATACAGGAATTTAAGTTTGTAATGAACATATTGGTTTTCAGAATACGCACATAGATTACTTTGAGTGATCTTGCCCTCGTCAGCAATGCAAATTACCTGGAACAAAAAGGTCTTTCAGAAGTACTGGATACACTATCTGGACAAGAATAGGAACATAAAAAAGGCAAAATATGAAAATACTTTTAAAAAGCTTTTCTAGGGTATGGGGAAGAACTCCACATTCGCAACTATAAATTTCAATATTGTAAAAGGAAAGTTTCCCTTTCAGACCTTGCGATCTATGGGGCAGATGATGTTAAGGTCATCTGTTTCTATGGCCAACTTTTAACGAGCAGGGTGTCATGTGGCCAGCACAACGACCAACCGCCTTTACTTTCCCAAATTAAGTCAGGTCACCATTAGATTTGGGAGGACCGAAATTCAAAATCCCAGTCTTCACAAAGCCGAGCGCTTAACCAATATGCCACCGCGCCCCCCTCCCCAGTACAAATTTGTTATTGATTCATGTATTTTCTTCGCCAAGGAATAATTGTGCAAAAGTTTCACTCAACTTGATCCAAGAATGAGAATGGGTGAAATGACGTGTTCAAACTTTTTACAGACAAGATTTGGTATACGCTTTGTAAAAAACAGGTCTATTGTGTAAGTGATGTGGTTTTTTTTTTAAAGTTTCGGACACTTCTTTTGAAATGAAGATCATTCATTCCAGGCCAAACCTCATGCGTGACGTCGGGGGGATGACGTCATTGACGACGAGCATTGAAGTGCGTATCACTCGAACAGGCGGCCACCAGGGGTGTAGCTAGGAATTACATCGTTGGGGGGCCCAGGGCTTGACTTCTTTTGAGGCCTCTGTATTTTGCGTAATGTTAATTTTATGTAAAAAAACACACTAATTTGGGTGCTTTCTCAAGTGGGGGGCCCGTGGGGATTTTCAAATACTCCCCCTCCTCCCCCCCCCCACACATTTTTTTTTACAAAGCTTATATCAACTCTGTCTGTTTGGTCAAAAAGTTTTGTAGTTTTTTTTTTCAAAAAGTATTTTTTTATGTTTTCTTGTTCATATATTAATTTTTAAGAGATGGGAATTTCAAGTCACTGTCCACTGAAAGAAAACCTAGATCAAAGTCAGCGCTATTGTGTCTCTAGTGCAGTGTTTCCCAAACACTTCGCACGTTCTGAGTATTTAGCGAAACTTTTCGCTTATTTGTTTTTCACTTGGTGGCCTTAATATGGATTGTGTATGTGTGTGTTTATATTGTTACGATCTTCTCTATCAGGCCTTCTGCAAACACTGCCAACAACACAACACATCTAAAACAACTTGATTACAAGAGCTTCAATAAACAAAGTGGCGGTTTAATGACAAATTACATCAACAACAGCCAATAAACACAATTGGCTACACTAACTGAAATGCTTTTCTTCACAACAGAACTGCCTAACTAATCCCTACAAGTCTCTCTAGCTCGTACAGCTACATCTTCGAGGACTCTCAAGGTACTGCACAGTTTTTCTCTTGCTGTCCTGGACTCAACTGTCCTTTCTTTACACTAGTTTAATAACACACTCTTACATAACACGCACAACAATAGGAGGTTTCTTACCAAGGGGAATAACTCTACACACAAACACATACACATCAACACAATGTCAACATCTCTAATTTTTTCTTTCTCTCTTTGTGTTTCTCTTCCTCTCTCTCTCTCGTCGTTTGGTATGCTTTGATTCTAGTATCCTCCCTTTGTTTCTACGAAACTGTATTTAAAAAAAAATTGAAGATAGCATTAGGGGCACGAATATTTGTACAATGGGCTGAAGGTGACTAAAGATTCTCTCTTTCTCTCTTTAGGCACTGGAAAACATTGAAAAAAAAAACATAACAAAAACATAAAAATAACATTTAAAAAAAAAAAAAAAAAAAAAATGTTACAAAGACATTTAAAAAAAAACAACTAAAAAACAAAAAAAAAAAAAAAAAAAAAACGGACAGAAGCGAGGCTCACTACCCGATGTTCGCCTATCCGCTTCCACTAACATTTCTACCGAGGCGCCACCTTAAGGCCAGGGGGATCTGGAATTAACTCGGTGTCATTGAACCAGCTGTCTCTGCACCATTTGTCGTGGCGCCTTTATTGACCTCAACCTATCCCTTGGTTTGTTAGCCCGTTGGGGCACCACTCACGATCGCTCAACCGTCTTCCTCCATCCCTGTCTATCCTTTCAAAGACAAGCCCCTCCCATTCTTTTATCTTTGTTTTCTAATCGCTTTCTCTGTCTGCCTCTTCTTTTTCCTGGTATTGTTCTCTGAATGAAGGACTTTGCAAGTACTGAGGACATAATGGTATTGCCATAATATACTTTTTTTTTACAGTGGTCAGCAGGCCTTCATTAACCTATTATAATGTCGAATTACTTTCCTACGCTCTTGCGCACGCTCCATTGGCTTCCCGTGAAAGCGAGAATCGATTACAAGGTCGCCACACTTTGTCATCAGTGTATATATAACAATGAGATGCCCTTGTACCTTAGCGAACTGATTACTCCATATGTCCCCCAGAGAGCCTTGCGCTCAATGGACTCAACGCTTTTAGTAGTGCCACGTTTCTCCCTCAAAAGCTACGGTCTGCGTGCTTTTTCAGTTCACGGCCTACATTTTGTTTGTTAACAGCGCTTTATAAATAAAATTATTATTATTATTTCCGACCCAGTGCAGTCTTGCCAATGTTGACACTATTTTGACGAGAAACTCGTGCGCTAATGGACACACGCGATGGCTGTGTTGAAGCACGGAGATACTTTTGGGCTGTATGACACGTTGCGGGTTTGACTGCAGACACTTGGTACTAGATTGACTAGATTGATATGACGTAATTATCTTCCTTTTTTGAAGTAACGTTTGTAATATGTAAGATAATTTTTATCGACCCAATCAAATGAAAATTGTGTCTAGAACTGACCACCTCAAGTAACTACTGTAACCATAATAATATAGATGCAAATACGAATAAGATTCACACACGGAACACATACATACTTACAACCAGCGCTCTATAAGTTAGACTTCTATGTACTTCTCGATTACGACAGATGACCTTTCGTGTCCCTTTTTTTTTTTTTTTTTTACATTTTTATCATCACTGACATAGACTTTGCAGTGGAATAACACAATGGTAATAACCTTATATAGAACACTAAGGCTTTTTACATACGAATGACAAAACAGTTCATAACGATACAGTACACACACACACACACGCTGACCTATTGTATGACTGTGCAGCTGGATGAGTCAACCTTGCCTGGTATTGGTAATGTAGCATTAATTTTTATTTTGGTCGCATGGACATATGGTCATTTTATTAGGATCAAGCTTCACTCCCCCCCTATATTATTTTCGAGCTCTGCCAAGCGCATTAAATTAGATCCATTGATTTCTATTTCCAATAAACTTTTAGGCTAAAATGTCTGTAAAAGCTAAGAAACTTTTAAAAGGTAGATTTAATTGAAAAAATTATTTTGGGTAAGGATGATATTGGTAACAGGATTTTCTATTGGCACCGATAAAGGCAAACAACTGAAGACAAGACCTCACTGAATGTAGCAGGCCTATATATAGCTGGATAGTCCATAAATTAATGAAATTAAATTAACCATTTAAAAAATGTTCCACTTAATAAACAAACATGCTCAAGCCAACATATGTGAAACACAAACATACATATGCAATAAATAATATATCACATTTATTATTGTGCATAGTGTGAGCTATGAAACTACGGATGGCTGCCTGGTCGTGGGATATTGTCTAGTGATATGTGTCTCGAAAATCCTGGGTTCAAACCTTTCCTGGCATCCGTGGGAGTTTTGTTAATCCTCAATATAAAAATTAGGAAAGGTAAGATTTTTAACTGGAACCATGATAGCCTACACTTTCTTTTATGCAAAGACCGGAGGCCAAGCCGGGACACTCCATATTTCTATTATATTTATAGTATACCAGCCTTTAAATACAATAAGTTATGTAGTCATGAATGCATCAATTCAAGTCTCTCTACAGTATCCTGTTCACCAAGGCTAACAAGCCCCATCTCCCTGAAGCTTACTAGTTTGTGCAGTCTATAATAATATTATCAAAGAGTCGACTTCTGTGTCATCTCCTTCAAGTTGAATATAAATAGATATAAATATTTATTTATTATACTTTGAATGACCAGAGTACAATAAATATTTATACTTTAAATGACCAGTACTCATTGCTCTATACATTTAGTATCACACCCATAATCAGTTGATTTCTACAGTTGGGGGCATGGTATTATACCCCACTAAGAACCAAACCAACTTCCACCGGACTCAAATATATGAGCCACACATGAATTAGACTGGTTGTCAAAGGCTATTTGAGATATATGCCACTAGGAAGCAGATATAGGTAGTGGATTGGTTATATCCATTACCACTTCCAACAATTACAACTTTGCGGACCTTGAGAATAATTTATTGCTTAACTATGCAATGTGATTCTGACTGAATGAGAGTGGATTTGAATGCCTGGATCATATAATTTCAACTGTATAGAAACATAGTCTCATTATTTTCTTTCATGTGTCAAGAGAAGCTCAATGTATAAAAATTGTATTTTATTATGACTAAATAGAAATTTTTATAAAGAATTTTTTACTTCATTTTTATAGTGGTAAAAAATATAATTATCTTCAAGTAGTTAAAGACTTTATTTTAGTGATATGAACACAACATGTTCTAGTCATCAGAGAAGAAAGTTGCTCACTAACATATATAACATTGTGTGAGCCTACAAACAAACAAACAGGAGAACAAACACAAAGTAATAACTAGAGAACCATTTGTAATGGACATTGTTTTTATTGTTAAATGCTTTACAACTTATCTGTAAGCAAAATTAATCAGAAATTTGACATAAGAGTGCTGCACCTTTGGCTATCCAGTAATCTTGTGTGTTGCTTGAAGGAAGGTGGACAGTTACAACAAAGTTAGTAGAATGTCCTGCCAAAGAAACAAACAAGGAAAGCAAAGTCAAAACAGTGGAGTTCAAATATTTATAGATCAAACTATACACCTAGGGTGCAGCAGCTAAAAAAACCCTTTTATTTTTTAATTTTCTCTAAAAATGTGAATATAATAGACCAGGGCAGAGGCTCCTAACATCATTGCATAAAGAATATTACTGCCTGTTATTATAAAACTACATCTATAGGGTTATTAAATCAAAGCCTGAAGCTATGGTCTTGGTTAGGAGATCTTGTCATCCACAAAGAAGCCCCTCACCTGGCAGCTGCTAGTTCCAAAGGAATGACACAAAAAAAAAAGGATATATAATATTATAACGACTCTATCCAGGATTTCTGCCAACACAACATAACCAACTTAAAGAACTTCACAACTCAGGCTCCAAATAATGTAAAAACTTTAATGTCTAATAAATACACAGCCAATACTGAATACTGAACAATAACTGTACTGCAGTCTAAGCCTCTATACATCTGTACCAAACTCTACAGGCCTTTCCACCTCCTCCTGGATTGAACTGTTTCCTATTGCCTTCACAATGAATACTGAATACTGAACAATAACTGTACTGCAGTCTAAGCCTCTATACATCTGTACCAAACTCTACAGGCCTTTCCACCTCCTCCTGGATTTAACTGTTTCCTATTGCCTTCACAATGAATACTGAATACTGAACAATAACTGTACTGCAGTCTAAGCCTCTATACATCTGTACCAAACTCTACAGGCCTTTCCACCTCCTCCTGGATTGAACTGTTTCCTATTGCCTTCACAATGAATACTGAATACTGAACAATAACTGTACTGCAGTCTAAGCCTCTATACATCTGTACCAAACTCTACAGGCCTTTCCACCTCCTCCTGGATTGAACTGTTTCCTATTGCCTTCACAATGAATCGTGACACCCTCACTCATGAATCCTCTAGACTGACACCTTTGTTCTTAATATAGGCTTCTCAAAGACCTTCTAGAAAGTGATGGATGATCATAAGACTATCATCATGAATCCTCTAGACTGACACCTTTGTTCTTAATATAGGCTTCTCAAAGACCTTCTAGAAAGTGATTGATGATCATAAGACTATCATCATGAATTGCATATGTAGTATTCAGAATACAGATCATTCTTGAAGTGTCATCCCTCATCACAGTAGACCACTCACCGAGTTCTGGCCTGTGCTATCAGTGTCAGCTGATTGCACACACAATTACCCCTACATGAATCAATAATAACAATATTCTAAAACACAAAAACACCCCTAGATGTCAGCCAATCTGTTTTGTATGCTGCAATCTTACACAAATAAAACACTTTTTAAATCTACTTAATATTAAAAACCAATCTATTGAATGGTCAAAGGTAATCTTAGAAATGTCAATGTGAAACATTTCGTCATTAACCCTAATAAATTATTGTCTATTTTAGCCTTCTATTATAATATATAAATATAACTTTATGCTTATTATTTAAAATCAGAAAAAAAAAGTGTAAAATAAAATTAATTATGATGAAATAAGAACATAAAAAATTAGACATTAAATGCAAGCAATTAAAAAATAAATGCTCAAAGCAGGCACTGAAGCCTGATCATAATATTAAATTCAGTAATTTCTACTACTAAATGGTTGATTTTTTTTTTAAGTTTCTTATTTTTAGCATTTTGTTAACATCATTTCTCAAAATAGTACATCTCTTGTTTCAGTCAACATATAGGAAAGAATAGGAAACATGTCTAGCTACATAAAGTACAGTTGGTCCAATCCATACTACATCAAAGAAAGCTTCTAATCAAACTTAAACTTAAACAAACAAAGAAACCAGATAAGCCTACTATACCAGTATTGAAATACATAATCTGATTGGACAACCTGAAGTCATTTTCTGGGCAAACATGTCATTGGCCATTTTATAGAAGTAATGGCATATTGCTATTAGAAATACGCTCAGCTCATAATCATAACATAGGAGGCACGGTGGATGACTGGGGTCCAGGGTTCGAAACCTGGTGAAGACAGATTTTAATTTTTTGGGATCTTCTGGTGCCTCAGAGTCCACCCAGCTCTAATGGGTACCTGACATTAGTTGGGAAAAAGTAAAGGCAGTTGGTTGTTGTGCTGGCCACATGACACCCATAGGCCACAGAAACAGATGACCTTTACATTATCTGCCCTATAGACCACAAGGTCTGAAAGATGAACTTTACCTTACTTTATAATCATAACATATACACTTTTTCAGTTCCCTTGAATGTATCCCAAGCAGTGGCATCAAATAGATCTATACCTAACTATTGTCAGGCAATCACAAAAACTATTGTGCTGAGCTGAGATCTGGACATATATTAAAACTAGCTGTAAAGAAAATGGACAGCTTCAGGAAACCAATCATGTTAAACCAATGGATGTACTAAAGCTAAAAAAAACAACAGAAAGCAAACAGGAACTTATCAAAAACCTCAAATACAATCTTTACACTGGAAAACCACTAGAAAGATCACATGCACTCTATATACTGTGACTAGCACAGCCAAAATGCAAACACCATTATTGATTTGATGATACCAATGAATAAATCTGAGAGTTCCTGAAACACAAACAACACGCTAGAAGCCTTATAGTAATACTATGACATCTTATATCTCTCTGATGCAGGTCTCTATTCAACACACAGAGACTGAAGACTAAAATATTTCTGCATTAGAGATTTGCTATGGACTGATGCTTGCACCCTGAATGCCTCAAATGAAGCAGATCTTATCCCTGTACACATTTTGGCTTCACAAACACAGTAGGCATGGAACCAGAAATACTATGACCATAAACTGCCTGATGTCAGGTCATTGATTGATAGGTTGAGTAGTATGCACTTTGGATTGTCATCAACCTAGTCCTGAGTTCAAAGCCTGCCAGCTGGCTGTCATGAAGGAGGAATGAGCTAAGAGGTAATAATCTCCATTTCTAAAGGAACATCCAAAATGTATAAAACAAAGAGTCAGCATGCAATAATTTGTCCAGTTGGGGAGCACTGTAACAATATATGCTAATATAGATGATTAAACAAACTTTTTGTTACACATGCTAGTGCAGCATTTGGTAGACTTCAAGAACAAGGAGGGCCAAGGCTAGGACTCAGCATCAACAAAGCTGAAAGTCCACAGTTCTTCCCTAACTTTTATAAGCCATGGTCTCTGTAGTCTTGACACATTCAATAGCTGAACTCTTTTTTGATCTGTGCCTCCTAAGAAAAATTTCACATGTAATAGTAAGATCCTTTACATCTCAAATCAACAGTGTCCATACTTTAAAAAAAAAATGTCCAAACTCTGCTGGGCTGGGTATGTAGTAGGCATGACTTTAGTCCATTTCCTAAATGAATTTTTGAATGAATAGCTGTGCAAATGAGGATGTTCTCAACACAGAAATGATTGAGAAATTCAGGAATCCTCTTCTTATTCACAGAAAGACTAATTGTACTAGCTACAGAAACTATTGAACACAAAAATCTATCTTGATATTTAACCAATCTTGTTATGAACAAAAAAATAAGTATATTGTTATGACATGATTAGGATTTAGTTATTTGTTTCGGGAATAAGGGGAAAGTTTTACTTAGTGACAAGTGACGTGACAGATCTTTAAAAAACAAGAACGCTCCAAGTGACGCTAAAAAGAAGACGCTTCGTGTAGAGCAGTAACATAGATATACGGATTTACGGACAGAGCTGACATCGGACAATTCCCTTCTTGATTATTAAATATATTTGTAGAACAACATCAGCGTCGACTACATATTTTGATTGTTTCGGCCTTTCGCCGGTGTTACGGAAGTAGTTTGAGTTCAGTGTTACTTCCAGGCAGACGTAGATCTACACTAGTTATATTTCAAAGAATCAACACCGTGCGGAAGCCTTAACAATATCTATATACAGAGTAAATCAGTGAGAGATATACAAAGAAGAAACAAGTGAGAGCTAGATCTGAAAAAAAACAAGTTAGGTCTTGGAGAAAATAAACCTGTGAGAGCTGTAGCAAGACTTAACCAGACATGCCCCCTGAAAGCTATGGTAGGAGTTAACAAAAGATAGAAAGTGTTTTGTGAGAACATTGATCCCAGCTGTAAAGAAATTTGTTAACTTGTTACCTGTAGTGGAAAGTGTGCCAGCTCTTGCAGCTGTTTTGTAGAGTGGCGCTGGATAGAGAGATAAATCTGGTTCATAGTCTAGGCGAGGATCCATGTGCATTACAGGCAAACTGGATATCATTTAGAAACAAAGAATTAAATGACTCAATTTGTATAGAAATAATGAAAGCAGTAATTTCTTTTTTTCTGATTTGTTTCCCTCAATATGACTATCAAAACAGAAAGTTGTTTCTTTTTTTTTATATTATGGTCAATTGATGGAGGTCATAAATAGTCCTACATGTTTCAAACTGCATAGTTCTTTTTACACTTTTATAAGGTTAGCTTGATACCAGTGTCTTATGAAGAAAAGCACAGATCTGAGCAACATTTTTTAGAACTATTCTACTTGGGTCTGTGTCGCTGGTTCAGATTTTCATCTTTCAGGGAATGCATTTCTAAATTACATTGTACTATGTAGTTGAGTTAATTTTTTTTTTCTTCAGGCTGAATTTTTTGTAGTGTGTATAAGAGTCATGTTCACATAAATTGTGATGAGACTAGAACACTCTTGGTTTCATTTCTGTAATCACTTTCTCTAAGTCTAACAATATTTATTTGCATTATTTTGGATCTTCCATTTTGTCAGTCATTTTTTTTATAGTTGAAACATGTTTTCAAACTTGCTTTTTGAACTTCAACGAGCACTGAGAGATGACTTCACTTCAGTCAGTAGAAGACAGACAAATTCTATTCAGTCAGTAGAAGACAGATGGCTTCTATTCAGTCAGTAGAAGACAGATGACTTCTAATCAGTCAGTAGAAGACAGATGACTTCTATTCAGTCAGTAGAAGTTAGATGGCTTCTATTCAGTTGGTAGAAGTTAGATGGCTTCTATTCAGTCAATAGAAATAAGATGACTTCTTTTCAGTCAGTAGAAGTTAGATGGCTTCTATTCAGTCAGTAGAAGTTAGATGGCTTCTATTCAGTCAATAGAAGTAAGTTGACTTCTATTCAGTCAGTAGAAGACAGATGGCTTCTATTCAGTCAGTAGCAGTTAGATGGCTTGTAATCAGTCAGTAGAAGACAGATGACTTCTATTCAGTCAGTAGAAGACTTATGACTTCTATTCAGTCAGTAGAAGACAGATGGCTTCTATTCAGTCAGTAGAAGACAGATGGCTTCTATTCAGTCAGTAAAAGTTAGATGGCTTCTATTCAGTCAATAGAAATAAGATGACTTCTTTTCAGTCAGTAGAAAACAGATGACTTCTATTCAGTCAATAGAAGACAGATGACTTCTATTCAATTAGTAAAAGTTAGATGGCTTCTATTCAGTCAATAGAAATAAGATGACTTCTTTTCAGTCAGTAGAAAACAGATGACTTCTATTCAGTCAATAGAAGACAGATGACTTCTATTCAGTCAGTAGAAGTTAGATACCTTCTATTCAGTCAGTAGAAGTAAGATGACTTCTATTCAGTTAATAGAAGACAGATGGCTTCTATTCAGTGAGTAGAAGTTAGATGGCTTCTATTCAGTCAGTAGAAGTAAGATGACTTCAGTCAGTAGAAAACAGATGACTTCTATTCAGTCAGTAAAAGACAGATGGCTTTTATTCAGTCAGTAGAAGTTAGATGGCTTCTATTCAGTCAGTAGAAGTAAGTTGACTTCTATTCAGTCAGTAGAAGACAGATGGCTTCTATTCAGTCAGTAGAAGTTAGATGGCTTGTATTCAGTCAGTAGAAGACAGATGGCTTCTATTCAGTCAGTAGAAGACAGATGACTTCTATTCAGTCAGTAGAAGACTTATGACTTCTATTCAGTCAGTAGAAGACAGATGGCTTCTATTCAGTCAGTAGAAGACAGATGGCTTCTATTCAGTCAGTAGAAGACAGATGGCTTCTATTCAGTCAGTAAAAGTTAGATGGCTTCTATTCAGTCAATAGAAATAAGATGACTTCTTTTCAGTCAGTAGAAAACAGATGACTTCTATTCAGTCAATAGAAGACAGATGACTTCTATTCAGTCAGTAGAAGTTAGATACCTTCTATTCAGTCAGTAGAAGTAAGATGACTTCTATTCAGTTAATAGAAGACAGATGGCTTCTATTCAGTGAGTAGAAGTTAGATGGCTTCTATTCAGTCAGTAGAAGTTAGATGGCTTGTATTCAGTCAGTAGAAGACAGATGGCTTCTATTCAGTCAGTAGAAGTTAGATGGCTTCTATTCAGTCAGTAGAAGTAAGTTGACTTCTATTCAGTCAGTAGAAGACAGATGGCTTCTATTCAGTCAGTAGAAGTTAGATGGCTTGTGAAGACAGATGGCTTCTATTCAGTCAGTAGAAGACAGATGACTTCTATTCAGTCAGTAGAAGACTTATGACTTCTATTCAGTCAGTAGAAGACAGATGGCTTCTATTCAGTCAGTAGAAGTTAGATGGCTTCTATTCAGTCAATAGAAATAAGATGACTTCTTTTCAGTCAGTAGAAAACAGATGACTTCTATTCAGTCAATAGAAGACAGATGACTTCTATTCAGTCAGTAGAAGTTAGATGGCTTCTATTCAGTCAGTAGAAGTAAGTTGACTTCTATTCAGTCAGTAGAAGACAGATGGCTTCTATTCAGTCAGTAGAAGTTAGATGGCTTGTATTCAGTCAGTAGAAGACAGATGGCTTCTATTCAGTCAGTAGAAGACAGATGACTTCTATTCAGTCAGTAGAAGACTTATGACTTCTATTCAGTCAGTAGAAGACAGATGGCTTCTATTCAGTCAGTAGAAGACAGATGGCTTCTATTCAGACAGTAGAAGACAGATGGCTTCTATTCAGTCAGTAAAAGTTAGATGGCTTCTATTCAGTCAATAGAAATAAGATGACTTCTTTTCAGTCAGTAGAAAACAGATGACTTCTATTCAGTCAATAGAAGACAGATGACTTCTATTCAGTCAGTAGAAGTTAGATACCTTCTATTCAGTCAGTAGAAGTAAGATGACTTCTATTCAGTTAATAGAAGACAGATGGCTTCTATTCAGTGAGTAGAAGTTAGATGGCTTCTATTCAGTCAGTAGAAGTAAGATGACTTCAGTCAGTAGAAAACAGATGACTTCTATTCAGTCAGTAGAAGACAGATGGCTTCTATTCAGTCAGTAGAAGTTAGATGGCTTCTATTCAGTCAGTAGAAGTAAGTTGACTTCTATTCAGTCAGTAGAAGACAGATGGCTTCTATTCAGTCAGTAGAAGTTAGATGGCTTGTATTCAGTCAGTAGAAGACAGATGGCTTCTATTCAGTCAGTAGAAGACAGATGACTTCTATTCAGTCAGTAGAAGACTTATGACTTCTATTCAGTCAGTAGAAGACAGATGGCTTCTATTCAGTCAGTAGAAGACAGATGGCTTCTATTCAGACAGTAGAAAGAGTTACAGTTAAATATTGAATACAATGAAAAAGTAGATATTAATTAAAATACATTTTGTTTGTTATATCCATTACAAGACACACACTGCAATACATGTCAAGTGTGTAAGTGTGTGGCTTTACAGGCTATTAGTTTGCCCCATGTTGTACTATCTAAGAGTATTTAAGTATTGGTTCATTTAGCTAGATGATATGTAGCTGAATGAAAGTTGTATACAATATTAATAAGATCGTGTTGCAAACATTAATGCCAATGTGGCCTTTTTTTATGAGCTCTTACTTTGCCTGCATCTGGCCTTTCAATTGGTCACCAACAGTCATGTGATCCCAGTCCCAGGCAAAACCATCCATATAGAGTCCATGTACAAGCACTCCATCATCAGGAACATCCAACTGAAAATAGATAGGATTGAAATATAAGTTTACTAGATATGCTGTTTTTTTTTTAAAATTAAACATGTTTGGGAAACATTTAAGTAAAGTAAAAATTTCCCCCTTTCCGACCATGTTTTCTACACTGGCAGACGATGTTAAGGTCATCTGTTTCTAAGCCAACAGTTAACGAGCAGGGTGTTATGTGGCCAGCACAACAACCAACGGCCTTTACTTTCCCCAGAGTTGGGTGTACCCAGGGGCGCCCTAAAAATCCTGAAATTCAAGATCCCAGCCTTCACTGACATTCGAACTCTGGCCCTCAGGTTCGGATGCCAAGCCCTTAACCATTTGACCACCACACCCCCTGGGAAGCATTTAGGTTCCTCATTATGTTATGATAAAATTAAAATCTGACAGAGGACGAGGAGGAGAAAACCACAAAAGTTTAATTAAATTTCTCTAATTTTTTTTTAAATTCCTATATTTCCATATCAAGTCTGATCATTTGTTAGTGTTTTTAATTTTGAAGTTCTATATTTTGATTTCGTAAACTGATTTAACCATTGTTTTAAAAATAAATATTGATTTATTAGAGAAATAATTTGATTTTAACTAAGAGTTTACATTTTGATCCATAGGTATTGTTTCGCCCTTTTTAACTGCACGCAGCTGCTCCATAACTAGTGCTTCTTCTCTAGAATATGGCAGGAGAATGAACTTGAATGAGAGATGATCAATAGGCTGGTTGTACTTTCTAGCAAAATTTTGAAGAGTTCCAGTCAAGAAACCTGTAAATAAATAGAAGATATAGTCTTCAATAAGTTTTGATTTTTTTTTTTTACTGTTTAAAAAAAAAATGCTTGCCAACTAAGTACAAGTGGAATCTTTTACACATTTTTTCTTCCACTTCCCATTCTTAAACCAAATTGAAAATGAGCACAATTATTGATTGTTGATGACAACACATGAATCAATCACAAAATTAAGCAAATAGTTAAAATGTTTGTTTTACATGTTTCGGATGTTCCTTCAGAGTTGAAGATAGTTTACTTCCTAGTATAAACCTCCCACAGGACGACGGGGGATGGGAGCGGGCAGGATTTGAACCCTCGACCATCGATAAATCCGAACGACAGTCCAGCGCGCAAACCGCACGACCAGGCAGTTAATTACCAGACAGCAGGCTTATTGTGAACAAGACAGCAGTAGGTCTGTTACAAAGGCAGAAGGATACATAATTTGAGATCTAAAGGAAATCTACAGAGGACAGACGTAGACTACTGAAAGAGAACCTAAACGGATCACAGCAATGTCTACAACAATTATGTCTGCATTGGGTGTGGCAAAATATGTAGGTCACAGCTAGGACAGCCTAGCCGAGTGAAATGCTGCACTCCCCCTTGAGACTCAAATACAAGCCTTCTCATTATTAGTCCTAAATGTACTAAGCTAAGTGAGATAAGCCTTGTGTAGAGAATAAGGTGACACATTTTTTTTAAGACTGTAAAACCTTCTATTTTTTATCAGTACTTGAACAGCTCAGTGACTAGTACATTAGCCTTCCATCCTAGATACTTGAGACCTCCATTTCAAATACAGAATCAAGCAACTTTCTTACTTTTAAAAAAAAAAATGGTTTTGAAAGGGCAGCACCAAAACTTTCTCCCAGATTCAACCCCTTACCCAACAGAAACTTATTGGACCATAGTGCACTGAGCAAGCTATTAGCATTAAAGTGGCAATAAACAAAAACAACTAATAAAAGTATTTCCAATTGCACAAGTTTATTATTATTAGTCTAGCTCTGTTAAAAATTAATTAGATTATTGATTCAAAATAAGTAATGCTATTAGTTTTTAAAAGTACTTTTTTATATTTCACTTGTTCCTGACATGGTTTTGACACTTTAGCTTTAACAGCAATCACCTGCAGTTGCCTTAAATCAAGGTGATCATAAATGGAAAGATCAAAACTCATAGGGCAATTAAGTCATACCCAATCATGTTACGTTACAGCTTAAGAAACATAATACTCCGAAAAAACAGGTAGCACAGTAATTTATTTTCAAACACATTTTCATGAAGTTTATAGGACACATAAAACTTTGTGAAAAGATATTGTAAGTATCTGACATTTAGATCTACAACTTCCCAACAAAATTACAAACCTTGTGGAAAGAAGAAGCCAGACAACCAAAAAGACTTAGGAGGTCCATTATTGATCCAATTGTCAATAAAACAACACCTCATTATCAGGTCTTTAACCCAAGATGCTAAAGACTTTAACGAAGGATAAGCGTTTCTGGCCCATAATTCTGGGACCTGAAAATGTGTATCAAAATGTGTATCAAATATACTAAAGTGCTTCTAAACATATCGTTAAAACTATTTGATTATTACTGTTACATAAAACACATTAGTGATTTGAAAAACTCTGGATAAGTTTAAACCATTAGTAAGCACAGTTGATTTAAGATATTCCATAATTTATTTTCATTAAAGTTCTAATAATTTATTTTCATTAAAGTTCTATTTTTCTATTTTTGTTATAATATGTGAGATGTGTGGCTGAGTAACAAGAATTCTGTGGCAACCCATTGAGAGGAGGGTAGGGGCTGAGTTTTATTCCAAACTTGACCAGACTTGTGTTTGCTGAGTGCCTGAAGGCAACCCATTGTCTCCCCCTGATCCACAAAAGGAATTGGACTATAATTCAAGAAGCTTGCTATAAAGCAAGAAACTTGTGCTTTACAAACAGAAAGAAATAACCCTATGTCGCTACCTGGTTTTGGCTGTAGGCGTAGCGGCGTGGGTGTGTCCGTGTGTTGTAGGTACCTCTTCTGGTACGGCTATAATACTCCTCTTAACGATGTACTTTATTAGGCGCACTAGATTTGCAAGTGCGCAACATTACTAGTATACTAAAGTCTCCAACGACAACATTTAGAATTACTGATGAACACACTGGTAGCAGACGTAAAGTTTATTATATATAAGATAAATTACAGAAAATACTGGCGACTTCAGCCGTCACAAAATATACACCAATAAATACTGGCTGTTCATGCCATGTGGAATAGGTAATCACATCAATTAAATGTTCAAAATATAAGTCCCAAGAAAACTCTCAAGTTAACATTAAATCATATTCATTAAGGTACATATTACAGACAGAGAAAATCGTACATCCACTCTCTGCTGGAGTTCTTCACTAACTAACTTTGACCCTTATTTTAGAGTCCTTTAACTTATTCACATAACCTCGTGCTTGCCCGCACGGAATGTTACAATAGGTGACTGAGTGTCACTTCATGTCACAGAGGTTCTAAAACTGGACTGTGACATACGCCCCACACTCCAAAAAGATTTTTGACCAAAAATCTTTGACAAATATATTTTACATTAATATCACTGTACAAATATATATGAGCTTAGTCCATTATTCTATCAAGTGCTGTAAGTTCACTTCAATTGCTCATATCATCTTATATAATCTTAGTAATTATGTATAACATCATATAAATTACTGAGTCCAAAATGTATAATCATTTATATACTTAATTCACTGAGAGCAAAATCACTGAAATGTCACACTAATTGTAATGAAAAGTACCTCCATCAAGTGTTTACAAGCTTTATGCATACATTTGTACTGAAAGAAAAAAAAAAAAATTTGTACAAACAATCACATGCTAATCAATATAAAAAAGGAAAAATATATACAAGTTATTCCACATCCAATGTTTTACTATAATTGTAGATGCACAACATTATCAATGTGTATCATTTGACACACTGAGTAAATTTACTCAAAATGATTACAGAAAAAAATTTCATATTTATTTACAACTGTGATGTGCTGTGTCAAAATATTATTCTAAGTTTTGCCATCATCAAGAAAAATGAAAAAAAATTTTCAGATACATGTCAATCCAGTTCAAGGTTGACCTTGCATAAGACCACTATAAATAGTCTGAGTGTAGTATTGAAGTACAATAGTAAACAAATTTCCATGTTTATAAACATTCATTGTAGTATTCAGGTGTGTAAAAAATTTTAGACAATATTTACATCTGTGAGTTGTTATGAAAAAAAAAAAATTCAGTTCAACAGTTCAAGTAGTTCACTGTTGTTTACATCTCATTGTTTACATTGCTGTGCACAATCAGTAATGAAATACAATATATACACACAAAATAAACACATCTGGCGTTTGTCATATTACAAGTTGACAATAAAATACAATGAGCAAATAGATGATCTGTTATTGATCATAAGCATAAATGTCATCATGACCCAAAAGAAAAGTGTAACAATAAAGTGTCATGACTTATTTGAAAAATGTGTAGAATGTTAATTTAGCTTAGTTGACTGCTACTACTTGTTTCTAAGTGCTTTGTACTGGTTATTTATTCTATCAGAATGTCCTGGCTGATGTGTTTAATGTCATTATTTTCACTTGCTTCATTTTCATGTATTATGTATCTGGATAAAAAGTCAGCTATTACATTTTCATGTCCTGGAATGCTTTCTAAATCAAATTTGTAATCTGAGAGAATGAGTGTCCATCTGTTTATCCTGTCATTTTTTAGATCTTTTCTTTTTAGTGCCAGTAATGGTTTATGATCACACTTGATGCTAAAAAATTTACCTAACAAGTAATTCTTGAGTTTTACAACTGACCATACAATGGCTAATAATTCTTTCTCAATCACTGAGTATTTTCTTTCTGTTTCAGACAGTGTTCTACTGATGTGTACTATTGGCTTAAAAAATGACTCCCTTTGCTGTAGTAAGCTTGCCCCAATACCAGTGTTGGAGGCATCAGTGTATAGTGATAGTGTTGATGTTGGGTCAATGCTGGCTAATTCTAGTTTCTCATTAAATTTATCTTTTAAGTTGCTTAATGCTAGTCTACTTTTTTCATCCATACAAATTGTGTTTCCATGCTTCTTTTTAGTAAATTCAACAAGGGGTTCAATTATCTGTGCATAATTTGGAATAAACTTTCTATAGAAGTTGCAAAGTCCTAATAATGATCTCATGTCTTTCTTAGTCCTAGGTTCTTTTATGTTTTTAATCTTTGTTAGGTTTGTTTCAGTGGGTGTAATTTTGTCATTGGTAATGCAATATCCTAAGAATTGGATTTCAGGCTTGGCTAGGTTTAATTTCTTGGGGGCTAGTGTCATGTTGTGTGTTCTTAGTCTTGAGAATATTTGCTCTAGTACATGAATGTGTTCCTGTTGTGAGTTGGTGAAAACACAAATGTCATCTACATAAGACAATACATTATTTATGCCTTCTAATAGTTTTGACATGCATTTCTGAAATGTGGCTGTACTATTTATTAAGCCGAATGGCATGACATTCCAGACATAGATACCTTCTAGGCCTGGCATAGTGCATTTGAATGCTGTATATTCCTTAGAGTCAGGGTCCATTTTAATCTGCCAGAAGCCTCTGTTTAAGTCCATTGTTGTGAATAGGGATGATTTGCTTAAAGTTGTGATTATGCTGTCAGTGTCTGGTAGGGGTTCTGGGTCTATGACTGTGCATTTATTTATTTCTCTAAAGTCACAGCAGATTCTTACTCCACTGTCTTTCTTTTTTACAATGACCATGGGTGATGCATATTTACATGTTTCAGATCTCTCTATCTTCCCATCTTTGATTAAGTTGGTCATTTCTATTCTAACTAAGTCCTCATATGCTTTGGGGATATTATAGGCTTTTGTCTTAGTTGGTAGTGCTTTGTTGAGTTTTATTGTGTGTTCTATCAGATTGGTACATCCTAGCTTTTGTGTAATAACATCACTATATTTAACTGTCAAATTCTGTAACATATCATTTTCAATGTTTGGATTACTGTTGTGTGTGGTGTTTATGGTGTTTACTATATGTTCTTGTATATTGTGTTTGGTTTCTACATCAGGTTCAATTATATCTGTGTCAGTTATTTGTCTCTTATCCAATTTTACAAGTTTGTCAATATTGAGTTTGCATTCTCTACCATCTTTATCAATGATGTACACTTTGTTATTAATTCTCTCTATAACTTTAAATGGTCCCTCATTCTTATCTTTACAGTGTTTGTTTTCTATCTTAACAAAAACTTGGTCACCTACATTTAGTGTTCTTAGTTTTCTATTTCTGTTTTTTATTTTCCTATGCCTTTCTAGATTTTTGTCCATGTTTATCTCTCTGCTAGTTTTATTCCTTGTCTAAGCTGTTGTTTGGTCTGAATTATCCAAGGATGGTACTGTTCTATGTTTTCTAAGTCTAACATGTTGTCAGCCCATAACTCTAACGGTCCTTTAGGTTTTCTGTTAAATACAAGCTCATAGGGGCTGAATTTGGTGGTTTCATGGATGCTAGTGTTGTAGGCAAATATAGCATAACTAAGAGTCTGGTCCCAGGTGCTCATTGAGTCTCTTTCTAGCTTATATATCATCTGTTTTACAGTTTTGTTCCATTTTTCTATGACTCCATTTCCCTGTGGTGAGTAGATAGTGCTATGGACTAGGCGGATGTTAGTCATTTCTGCAAATGCTTGGTTAAGGTGGGACTTAAAGTTTGATGCATTGTCTGACAGTAACTTATTGGGGAATCCAAATTTTAGAAAAAGTGTTTTTAAGCAATTACATATGTCAATAGCCTTTATATCTTTTAGAGGAAATGCCTCTGCCCATCTAGTGGACATGTCAATGATACCCAAAATATATTTATTCCCTTTACTGCTGGTAGTTATGGGTCCCATTATGTCCATGGCAATTTTGTCCCAAAAGTAGTGAGATTTATCTGATTTTTCTAATGGGGCTCTAGTCACTGTTTTTTGTTTGGCACATTCTGTGCAACTGTTTACATAGTTCTTAATGTCCTTTCCCATCTTTGGCCAGAAGAATTTGTTGGCTATCTTAGCATATACTTTCTTTTTTCCTAAGTGTCCTGCTGTGGGGTCATCATGTGCCATATTTAATATTTTAGCTCTTAAAGTTTTAGGGATCAGGATTTGAAGTCTAGTACAGTTTTCTTTCCTGTTATATCTAATGGCTAAGTTGTTAATTTCTATATGGTGGTTATTTAAATTTATCTTGTTATAATCTTTGCTTAAGAGGTCTTGTATTGTGGTGTCATTTTTCTGCATAGCTATTAGTTCCTCCCTAGTTATGCCTATTTCATTGAGTAATACAGTGGGGCATTCTATTTCTGGTGTTATTTTTTTATGTGATCTGGTTTGAGCTAATAGTGCCTCATGTTTAAATAGGGAATATTTTTGTCTATCTTCCGCCCATTGCATAACTTCTTCTAGTGTTGGATCTTTTACACCATCTACATTGCCTATTATTAGATCTTGTGCTGGGGTGTCCATGACTATGGCTTCTAGTTCTCCTGTAATCCAGGGTGATTCTATTAGGACTTTAGCGGTCTTGCAAATATCGAATTTGTGTATGTTTGCATAGGTCACTTTTACTGTATCTTCTAGATACTGTCCTGGTTCAACTAAAGAGGCTTTAACTATGATTGCCGTGGCTCCACTGTCACGAATTGATCCTACTTCTTTAGAATTAACATAGGATGGAAAGACTTTTATTTTGGACTTATTTGATTGCATGTAGGCTACATTTTCCTCTCTATGGGTGTTGGTGTTATTGCCACTGTTGTTTCTATTGTTTCCTCTATTGTAGTTGTTTGGGTGGTTGTTTGTGTGGTAGTTATATTGGTCCCTTCTAGATTGCCTGTTGTTTCTATTATAGTTATTGTGTTGGTAACTGTTTGCAAAATTTCTTCTTTCATTGGGACTTGCACTCTGGTGTAGTCTATATGGTCTATTATTGTAGTTATTGTTGTGCTTGTAGCTGTTTGGGTTGTAAAAATTAGTGTAGCTTCTGTATCTGTAATTGTTATTGTAGTTTATAGGAGCTTTGCATTGGTTTTTCACGTGGCCTTTTCTCCCACAATTGAAACAAGTCTTGGTGTTGGACCATTTGAATTTGTCGTTGTTGTTGTTGAATGTTGTTGCTGTGGCTACAAGTTGGTGTAGGTCTCTTTTGTCAATCGTGTGTCCAGGGTGACTGTCTTTAAATAAATTTAGGTTTGTTATCAGTTCAGTCTCTGTCTTGATCTTTTTTTCTTTAAGGAAAGTAAATACTAAGTCTGTCACGTTGTTGAGGACATTGTCAATGAGTAGCATGTCTAGGATTTGTGTCGGGTCTTTGATGTCACATTTTGCTAGCTCTAACCATTTTATCATATTAGTCCTCATGTCGAATATTATTCTGTTGAAGTCCCCATCTTTTTTCAATTTAGTGTCCCTGAATAGCTTACGATAGAAATCTGAGTTTTTTCCAAAGTGTTCTAGTAATCTAGTCTTTACTGCTGCATAGTCTTTCTTTTGGTCTATTGTTAGAGTGGAAATGATGTTGAGGGGTTCTCCCGACAAATTTGCTAGTAGGTGTTTGGCCATGTCCTCATTGTTAAGACTATAGGTTGAGGCTATATGCTCAAATTGGACTAAATAGTTTTCAAGTGTTTCATCTTTTGAATTATATTTATGGAATTTAGAGATGAATGGCTTTGTTGTAGACTGTTGGGTATTAATGTTGGGATTTGTTTTGGCAGCTTCTAGTTCTAGTTCTTTTTGTCTAGTTTCTAGTTCTTTTAATGTTTTCTGATGAGCTCTTTCAGCAGCTCTTTCTTCCCTATCTTTTTCCTCCCTTTCTTTCTTTTCTATTCTATCTTTTTCTTTTTCAGCCCTATCTCTTTCTTCCCTTTCTTTCTTTTCAGCCTTTTCTAATTCTTTTTTGATAAATTCCTTTTTCTCATCCCCTTCTAGTTCCATGATTTTCACTAACTCTAATATTTTGTCATAGGACGACATGTTTAATGCTTTGTGTAGTTAGTTAAGTGAGAAAGGAATGTACTGTATTATACCTATTAATACAGTGTGTGTCAATTATTTTACATATGTGTATTTCACAATAATAAAAAAAATTTCAATGGTTACAATGTAATGAAAGAATGTAGTGATAATTGTGAAACAAATGTATAGATCTAGATCAAAATTTACTCAGTTACTCAATTATAAACTATTCAAATTCAATAGTCATAAATATCAATATATGTTATACATGTGTGCTGTTGTGCCAGAGTAAAATAGTAAAAAATGTAAATTAGTAAGAGAAAGAAAAATATATGTACAGTATAAGTAAAAAGGACAAACACAGAAACAATATAGAGAACAACACAGTCTGCTTTTAAAGAAATTAATAAAAAGTAGAAATGTGACAGGAGAAATACAGATATATGGATGCAGGACTTTTAAATAAACAACAATATAGATACAGATTAAATACACTGACAGAAATACAAACAAGACTCAACAGCTAAATAAATAATTTCCCACTATATTCTATGACCTCCGTACCAACAAGGAGAGCCTCAAACGCATTGGGCCTTATAGAGGTTAAAGAACAAATAGGATAGACCCTAATAGATCCTATTGTTATGATAGTTCATAAAATAGTCCCTCTCCAGCCACCCTTAAAAAAACACTTAGAAAAATGAAATCAAAATATGGCTCCAAAAATGCCAAGAGTTATCAATTACTAACTCTACTAACAATCAAGTTTAATTACTGCTATATTTTGCTATATCAAAGCAAAATCCATGTACTTTATAATCATATGCATGTATTTAATTTGTTAATAGTGACTTACAGACCCTTTTCTTGTTGACTAGTGTAGTTTAATCCTCTTCTCTCTTGTAGCTTGTCAAATGCGAATACAGTTTGGGTGGTTCGCTAATAATCCATGTATAAGTAATCCAATTTAAGAATAATAATCCATGTATACTATAAGTAATCCAATTTAAGAATACACGTTACTATGAGCATTAAAGTGGTAGTAGAAAAATAATCCAGTTCAATGCCATAAGATGGCTCAAATGCTCAAATTTACAATCAATACCAGATCTGTCAAGTAATCCAAAATAATAATCCACAATGATTAGGAAGATAACAAGTAGGTACGACCATATCAAGGTGCGAGTGTGCCAATGATGAATAGTGGCGAGCACTAGTGATGAAGCGGTGTATCTGTCATTAGTGTCATCAAGCGATGTCTTGACTGGTATGGCTCTTTCTTTCAGACGACATCTGTAGCTGTAGATAGGAATCGAGTCGACTTCTGTTTTCGGTTTCACACCGGACAGGTGTCAGAGGTAGATCTAGGAACAGGGTTGGCGTTGAATGGATCTCAGGATGCAGGTGTTACTTGAATGGATCTTGTGGGCAGGCTGGATTTCGTACTTGTTTAGTTAGCCGCCATCTTGAGAAAAAAAGTACCGGTCTAACGTGTAGTCTTGCGCTGTTTACTATAGAGGCGATTGAGATCCTTTTAAGACTCCTTTACTGGTCACCAAAGGCCAAATGTCACCTATGTTGTAGGTCCATACTGGCCACCAAATGTCGCTACCTGGTTTTGGCTGTAGGCGTAGCGGCGTGGGTGTGTCCGTGTGTTGTAGGTACCTCTTCTGGTACGGCTATAATACTCCTCTTAACGATGTACTTTATTAGGCGCACTAGATTTGCAAGTGCGCAACATTACTAGTATACTAAAGTCTCCAACGACAACATTTAGAATTACTGATGAACACACTGGTAGCAGACGTAAAGTTTATTATATATAAGATAAATTACAGAAAATACTGGCGACTTCAGCCGTCACAAAATATACACCAATAAATACTGGCTGTTCATGCCATGTGGAATAGGTAATCACATCAATTAAATGTTCAAAATATAAGTCCCAAGAAAACTCTCAAGTTAACATTAAATCATATTCATTAAGGTACATATTACAGACAGAGAAAATCGTACATCCACTCTCTGCTGGAGTTCTTCACTAACTAACTTTGACCCTTATTTTAGAGTCCTTTAACTTATTCACATAACCTCGTGCTTGCCCGCACGGAATGTTACAATAGGTGACTGAGTGTCACTTCATGTCACAGAGGTTCTAAAACTGGACTGTGACACCCTAACCAAATTAAAAATCTATTGAAATTGAGTAAGTCATATAATTTACACAACAATGATTTTGTTAGAAAAAACATAATGAATGGAAAGTTGATCCATACATGTGTCAGGTTGTATTTTAAAGCCTTGCCTTATCTGTCCTGGCCCCCTGACACAGTTAATCAATTATGTCAAACAAGAAACACCACTACAACAATTCATATATTGACTTGATGAATGTTTAATCTTATGATATATTGAATGAAGAGTGAGGGCTAGAAACTCAAAATACCTAAATAAATGAAAAGCTACCAGTGTCTTGGAATTCCCATATTGACATAATAAATCAAACAAAAGAATATAGTTTATCATAAATATTTGCAAATCAGACAGTAATATCACAACAAAATTCTATTTCACCTTAAACCACAATGCAAAATTGCATCTTAATTTGGGGGATCCTTCAACATGTGATAGATAAAGAATCTAAAAGATGTCATATAGAGCTATGAGGCATATCACAAATGGATACTTACATTAAACTAAATTAGCAACTTAGGATATCACTAAACATTTAGAGGAATTCCAAGACAAAACACTAGAAAACAAAGTAGTAGTAATACCTAAAACACTAAATTATAGCTTGCAAGTACAATAACATTACCTAATATAATAAATACTCAGAGACACAAGGCTAAAGACACATTTCTTATTCCATATGCTAGAACAAATTAATATAAATAATCTTTCTTTCCAAGAACAATTTGAGAATGAAAAGGAAGGAAGGAAAAGAAAAACAATGAGTTAAAAGAATTTTAAGCTCTGTTTCACATGAGGTATTTGAAGCTGCAAATACCTCGGAGCTATTGTCTCAGATGAGGGAACAAAACCCAAACTATTGGCCCGAATAGCACAGCCCACAGCAGCCCTTTCAAAACTTAAAATAATATGGAAAGATCAGGGCTTAGCCCTCGGCACCAAAATCAGACTGATGCTCTCTCTGGTCATGGCCACATTTTTATATGCTTGCGAGTCGTGGACGTTGAATGCAGAGCTTGAGAGGAGGATCCTAGCAATGGAATTGAGATGCTACAGAAGGATCCTAGGCATCACATTCAAAGACCGCATCACAAACCAAGAAATCAGAGACAGGGTTACTGTAGCGATTGGAGCCCATGACGACCTGCTAACTATTGTAAAAAGACGAAAGCTTAAAATTTGGCCACATTACAAGATCTACGGGGCTCACAAAGACCTTCCTTCAGGGAACAGTGCCAGGGAAAAGAAGAAGAGGCAGACAGAAAAAGCGATAGGAGGACAACATTAAAGAATGGACGGGCCTGCCATTGAGAGAGGTTCTAAACAAGGCAAAAAAAAGGGAGGAATGGAGAAAGACGGTCGACAAATCTTGCCTGGTGCCCCAACGGTCCAACAGACTAAGGGATAGGTAAAGGTAAAAGGTAAAGGTTTCACATGAGCCAGGATGAATTCAGGTTGGAATTATTATCTTCTTTTTGAACTAAATTTGTATAAGAGAAGCTGACTTTAAGTTGAAGCTTCCAATGAAATGTGTGAAGTTTTTCGGGAAAAATAAGACTAAAATTTAACAGATAGATCTACGTTCATTCTAAATGTAAACAATATATTACTTACATGGTTATTTAAAAAAGCATTGTATACATTCTCCAATTCCTCACTCATCACTACGAAACCTTTGATGGCTTTTTTTCAGTTGTTCTAATGATGTCTAAAGGAGTAAAAATAAATTTAAAAAAACTTAACCAAATTATCTCTTAAAATGAAGCTCTGACTTACTATCATTTCACCATTATCACGAGAATTCCAAGTTATTGCTGGGTATTTTCTATTCTGGTATCCATTGAATAACAGTTTTTTTGCTGTTGTTGTTGAGCTTTGTAAGTGCTGTTCTGACGTTTTTAATACAAGAGGAATCAGAGTTTTGCAAGCTTTGGAGGGTTGTTTTCGCATCAGTTAGAAAGACAATCTGACTGTGTGGGGAACTTGGATAATTTGCTAGCATGGCAGCAGCTAGTGCTAGTGCTTCCCTTTCTGCTCTGTGACTGTCAGAGAGCTCTCCAGTTGCAATGGATTTTTCTAGTTTTCCTCCATCTGGTCATTCCATGAGTATTCCAGCTCCTCCATTTGCGGTGGCTTTATGGTGAGCCGTCCGTGTAAACTCTGATCCACTGATTGCTAGGATAATTGGTTTGTAGAAAACAGTTCACTATTTCCTGTTGGTCTGTAGTCAGATTTTCTTTTTATGTTTTCAATATGGTCCCTTATAGTAGGAAGAGGGCTTTCGTCCCAGGGTGGAGATTCATTATAGTGTATCAAGGATTCCAGAGTAATTTTTTCAAGTTGTTGAATGCATTGAAATCCTAGAAAATTGAAAGGCGCTACCAACTTGCTTTTACAAGAAATGGCCAGTTAAGAATTTTTTATTTCACTACATGAGATATTGAGGGCGCGGTGGCTGAGTGGTTAAGTGCTTGGCTTTGTGATTTTTAGGATGCCCCTGAGTCCACAAAATTCTAATTTTAATTTAATTCAAATTGTAATTCTAATCCAAATTCTGACTTTAGTTGGGGAAAGAAAAGGCGGTAGGTCATTGTGCTGGCCACATGATACCCTGCTTGTTAACCTTGGCCAGCAAAATAGATGACCTTGACATCATATGCCATAAATATTGCAAAGTTGAAAGGGGAACTTATTCTGTGTCAATATCATATCATAAGCAATCTTCATGTAATTCGCCTCGTGAACTATTCGTTAAATAAATCTAGACTTCAGATTTCGTTTACATTAAACCTTTTATAATATCAGTAAGGTCTTTGTATACAATAATATAAAACATACTCATTAATTATTCTATATTTAAATCTTATTAACATGTACCTTGATTATTATAAGCAGTTTATTGAATCTTTCAGTTTCTTGCATCAACACTATGGTTAAAGAGTTTATGCGACCTTTGGCGTCAGGCTAGTGAATAAAGAAACAATATTATGCAATCAATTTGTCAATTACTACTAAGCGTTTCTAATATTATTGAAAAAACAACAACATGGTTTTTGATATTTTTAAAAATATTGTATGCACTATTATGTTGTTTTTCTTTAAATAAGAAGCTTTTAATAATGTAGTAGTTTTCACATTCAGCCAGATGTAAGACTGACTTATAACAATTTTGTTTCACTCAAATGTCATAAGATGTAAATAATAAAACAATGACTTAAAATTTTTCAATGTTTAATACAGTCATATCCTAAGAGCTAAATTGTATACAGTTAAGTCATTTGGCTTTTACATGGCTGTATCATTAGAGTCATAGTATTTATGTTTTTTAAAGCAGTTAAAATAACTGAAAACAAGCTGGGAAATCAACTGGTATATCATAATCTTATTGTTAATCTATATACTTTGTTTGTGTATTTAAAGTCATGGATATTTTTTTTCCTGCTTTTTCAAGAACACTATTTTTGTAAACTATCACAAAGCTTATAGATATATATTAAAAAATTAATCTTGCTTAATACAAAATAATGGCCATGCTACAGGTTTCTTTTTTTTTTACAGGTTTTTCTACGATTTGCTTAACAGAGCTATGATTCTACTGGTTAGCTTGTCTATTAAAACTTGTACATTTTAACAATTGTCCTTATATATGTTTTACTTATTTCGGATGTTCCTTCAGAGTTGAAGATAATTACTGCCTAGTCCAAACCTCCCGCTGGATGACGGGGGATGGGAGCGGGCAGGGTTTGAACCCAGGACCATCGATAAGTCCGAACGACAGTCCAGCGTGCAAACCGCATGACCAGGCAGCCATATAGGGCAGATAACACATGCAACACATATTTCTACAAATGTAAATAAGGTCTTAGTTTCTTTTTTCTTTTTTTTTTTTGAGTAATGATGCTTCTTTTTTTTTGTCTAGTCATTGTCAATATTCCAGTATACCAGAGACTCATATCCACAAGTTGTACAGAAGTGCTACATCAAAACAATCTCACTCGTACAACAGCAATCTAGAAACTAAGCAAAGTTCAGAACTATGACAATAAATGTTAGACTTGGAACTTATATTAAGAACAAAGAGAGAAATCGATTATGTTAGGTATTATTGCATGCTAAGAGAGCAATCTACTGTTAGGTATTATTGCATGCTAAGAGAGCAATCTACTGTTAGGTATTATTGCATGCTAAGAGAGCAATCTACTGTTAGGTATTATTGCATGCTAAGAGAGCAATCTACTGTTAGGTATTATTGCATGCTAAGAAAGCAATCTACTGTTAGGTATTATTGCATGCTAAGAGAGCAATCTACTGTTAGGTATTATTGCATGCTAAGAGAGCAATCTACTGTTAGGTATTATTGCATGCTAAGAGAGCAATCTACTGTTAGGTATTATTGCATGCTAAGAGAGCAATCTACTGTTAGGTATTATTGCATGCCAAGAGAGCAATCTATTATGTTAGGTATTATTGCATGCTAAGAGAGCAATCTATTATGTTAGGTATTATTGCATGCTAAGAGAGCAATCTACTGTTAGGTATTATTGCATGCTAAGAGAGCAATCTACTGTTAGGTATTATTGCATGCCAAGAGAGCAATCTATTATGTTAGGTATTATTGCATGCTAAGAGAGCAATCTACTGTTAGGTATTATTGCATGCCAAGAGAGCAATCTATTATGTTAGGTATTATTGCATGCTAAGAGAGCAATCTATTATGTTAGGTATTATTGCATGCTAAGAGAGCAATCTACTGTTAGGTATTATTGCATGCCAAGAGAGCAATCTATTATGTTAGGTATTATTGCATGCTAAGAGAGCAATCTATTATGTTAGGTATTATTGCATGCTAAGAGAGCAATCTACTGTTAGGTATTATTGCATGCTAAGAGAGCAATCTACTGTTAGGTATTATTGCATGCTAAGAGAGCAATCTACTGTCAGGTATTATTGCATGCTAAGAGAGCAATCTACTGTCAGGTATTATTGCATGCCAAGAGAGCAATCTATTATGTTAGGTAATGCATGATAAAAACTAAGAACTACTACTATATAAAGCTAGACACTAAAGCATCACAAGAACTCAAAGACTATCATGTAATACTAGGAACTATGGAATGATAGGATCACTAACAATATTAGAAACAGAAAGGCCTACTAAGAATTAAAAGGATGGCCCAATAAATGGGAATATGGAAATCCATTGCTGGTGGCCCATACTTCAATAGGGGTGATGGACTGTAAGTAAAGTAAGTACTAAGAATTAAAAGGATGGCCCAGGATAAAGGAATATGGAAATCCATTGCTGGTGGCCCATACTTCAATAGGGGTGATGGACTAAGTAAAGTACTAAGATTTAAAAACTACCATTTTTACTTGGAACTAATAATATTGGTACGTACTGTAAACATATTGGGATTCGTTCTTTCAATATCCAGTTTGTCAATCAATCGATCCAGGACAGCCTCAGCAAGTTCATAAGTAATATCATCATTAGACATCCCACCATCAGCTGCTACGATTCTCGGTTGAACATCAAGTATTGTAGCTAGATAAAAATTTGTTTTACTCCTTTAGTTCTGCATGAACAAAAATTTTTGTCTTAAATTCCAAACATCTCACCCTTTTTTTGTTGATTTATTTGAATAAGAAGAATCAATTGATTTATTAGTGATGCTAACAAACAGTAGGCTCAAGGTAATAGGTGAACAAAACAGATATATAAAGCAAGAGTTTCGAACTGGTTTGAACGTTCTTCTTGAACATTATCAAATGTGGTTCTCCTGAGATCAACAAAAAGCAAGTTCTAAACGACCCACAATCTGTATCTTTTTAGAGAGAAAAGTGGCAAAGGAGTCTGTCCATAGAGTATAAGACTCACTGATGGCTACAATGTTGTAAGCCATAATAAAGCAGTGTAAAAAAGATTATATGACAATGTATTATATGACAATGAATTATATTCTTAACTAAAGTATTTCACAACAAAACCAGTGTAAGTGTATATAGCAGTCAATTGCGACTGTTTTTGTTTCTATACAAGCATTAGCAAAACAAACACAGACTTACCAAGTAAAGCATTGGTTTCATTCAACTGAAAGGCTATGTTTGCATTCTCATGGAGCCCAAAGATTTCTGGCTCATCTATAAGTGGTAGAGATTCTATGTAAGCCTTGACAGTAGCCAATGTCTTGACAAGAGGTGGATAGTAAATACCTTCAAAAATAGATTAAATTAAAAAAATTACCTTCCATGGCCCATTGTATATAATACAAAACAACATAACTTTTTTTTTCAAAGACATTATTTCTTAAGAGGCTGATGACTTTTGGTAAGCAATTACTTTGCTATTAATTACTAATGAATAATACATTTTAAACAAAAGAACAATTCCCTCTCCCCCATACTTGAAATAAATCAAGGTTACTTAGACTTAGACTTAGGTCCTCCCGAGCCGTTCGGCGCATTGGGCGGCAAGCTGTCTCCATAATGATCTGTCACTGGCAATGTCTGGAGCCTCCTCCCATCTGGTGTCCACTGTTCTGAGGTCCTCCATGAAGGTGTGTCGCCAGGTAATACGAGGACGTCCCTGTTTGCGCTTTCCTCGTTTTGGCTTCCAGGTTATCGCAACTCTTGGTGTGCGTAATTCATTTTGACGTAAAACATGTCCCGCAAACCTCATGCGACGCTCAGTCACAACCTCACTAAGTGTTCGACTCCCAGTTCGGCATAGGATTTCCTTGTTTGAGATCCGGTCTGTGTAACTGACTCCCAAAATCCGTCTCAGCCATCTCTGTTGAGCCACATTTAGTCTTTTCTCAATTTTGACAGATGACTTCCACGTCTCACATGCATATGTAGCAGTTGGAATGACAATTGTGTTGAGAAGGTGTATTTTTGTCTCGAGTCCAATGGCTTGGCTAGTCCAAATAGGCTGCAGCCTTTGGAAAATGCTCCCTGCCTTTCCTATTCGACATGCTACATCATGGTAAGCATCTCCATCATTTGTTATGATGCTGCCAAGGTACGTGAACTTGTCCAGCTCTTCAAGCTTTGACTCGCCAAGTCTGATGGGGACACCCTTTGCCTTATATCCCACTCGCATAATTTTAGTCTTATCCAAGTTTATGCGGAGGCCAATTTTGGGTGCCTCTCTGTCTAGGCTCTCCGTCATTTCTTGAATGCATTTATTTGTAGCCCCGAGTAGTGCAACATCATCAGCAAAGTCCAAGTCCATCAATCGGAGTTGTTCATGCCATGGAATACCAAAGGCAGTCTGGTTCATTGCTCTCCTCATTATGTAGTCGATGGCTAGGAGGAAAAGGAAGGGAGATAAGATGCACCCCTGTCTCACACCTGTCTCGATTGTAAAAAACTCTGTTGTTCCCTCTTCTGTTTTAATGCAGCAACTAGACTGACTGTAAAGGCGTCGTAGGATCTGGACGAATTTTTCTGGGATACCGTATTCTCTAACTATTTTCCATAGTGATTCTCGGTGGACACTATCAAACGCTTTTTTGAAGTCCACAAAACTGATCATTAGCCGTTGTTGGTACTCAAGACTTTGTTCTATGATATTTCGTAAAACGAAAATCTGCTCTGTACATGATCTGCCTCTTCGGAAGCCTGCTTGTTCTTCTCTGAGCCTTTCATCTACAGACTGTTGAAGCCGTCTCAACAAAACAGTGCTGAAAACTTTGCCTGGGACAGAGAGGAGAGTAATGCCCCTCCAGTTGTTGCAATCTGCCAAGTTGCCCTTTTTTGGAAGCTTTACAATCACTCCCTTTTGCCAGTCTTCTGGGACTTTTGAAGTTCGCCAACAGAGATTTAAGAGATCAGTCATTCTGTTAACAATGCACTGTCCCCCATATTTTAGCATTTCTGCTGATATCATGTCTAGTCCTGGTGCTTTGTTATTCTTTAGCACTGCTATGGCCATGGTAACCTCCTCAGCAGTTATTGGGTCTGTCTTGACCTTGAGATCATTGTCTGGAGAGGGGTCCTTGAATATGTAAGTTAGGTCTGGCGACAGTTGGTTAAGGGTCTCTTTAAAGTGCTCTACCCATCTTGCATCCTGTTCTTCTTTGGTTAACAAAGTTTTGCCTTGCTTGTCTTTTATTGGTGCCCCATGTCCACTCTTTGCTCCAGTGAGATCTCGGACAATACGATGGAGGGTTTTTGTGTCATTTCTGCTTGCAGCTGCTTGTGCCTCTTGTCCCTTCTGCTCAATCCAGTCCTGTTTATCTTGCCGACAGCTTCTCTTTACTTTCAGATCTGCTTCCCTATAGGCTTCTTCTGCTAGGCTGCGATCCTGTGTTTCATTTTTCTGATCTCGTCTACGTTTGGCCTCTTTCCTCTCATCTATCAATTTCCATGTTCTGTCTTGTATCCACCGTTCCTTGTATGAGCCTCGCCTCCTTCCGATAACTTCTTCCGCGCACCCAATAGTGGTATCTTTGAAGTTGGCCCACTCTTCTTCAAGGGTCAATATATCTGCAAGAGCCTCAAAGCGGTTCGTTAGTTTCAATTGGAACTGTGCTGCAGTATTGCCGTCTTTAAGCTTCTCTACATTAAATGGGCGGGGTCGTGTGGTTTGTTTTGGTTGGCGCTTCAATCGGAGCTTACATTTGCCACTGACAAGGTAGTGGTCTAAGCCGATATCAGCTACTATTGCTACAGAAACGGCAAACTCGACACATAATGAAAACTATACATGCGGCCAGGGCGGCTAAACCCTGATGACGGTGTTGGATCAAAGCCAACTGGAAGTCCAATACCTGATACATGGCAAGCCTTTCAACGCAAGGAAACCGACTCTTATAGGCACGTGGAATGTAAGAACCCTGAATCAATGCGGTAAACTGGCCCAACTTTTAAGAGAGTTTGACTCTTACCGGCTGGACATCCTTGGGATCTGCGAGATGCGGTGGACATCAAGTGGACAAATAATCAATGATGGCAAGACAATAATATATTCAGGACATGACAAGGAGCACATTGGTGGTGTAGGAATCATCATGTCTAAAATAGCAGCTTCAGCGCTAATTGCTTGGAAGCCGGTCAGTGACCGCATCATTACAGCTCGACTCCAAACAAAGCAAATTAAAGTCACTACCATCCAAGCTTATGCTCCTACAGAGGATGCAGAAGATACCATCAAAGATCATTTCTATAATCAACTACAAACCACTCTTGATGAAACACCTACTCACGACCTAATTCTACTGATGGGAGACTTTAACGCCAAAATCAATCCCAACCGAACTGGCTTTGAATATGTAATGGGACCATATGGCTCTGCAGAAAACATCAGTGATAATGGCGAGCGCTTGATTTCTCTCTGCGCATCCAACAGCCTTTCAATTGGAAACACATATTTTAAGCACAAACAAATACACAAAAAAACATGGCGATCACCAAATGGAGAAACCTTCAACGAGATAGATTACATTTGCATCTCCAAACGATGGAGGTCATCTCTGTTAGACGTGCGGACCCGCAGAGGAGCTGATATCGGCTCAGACCACTACCTTGTCAGTGGCAAATGTAAGCTCCGATTGAAGCGCCAACCAAATCAAGGTTAAGGGCATGTATAAATCTAGTCAGAATATATAAAATTCTAGTTCGGTGATACAGATGCAGACATGGCAATATTAAAAAAAAGGGTAGCCTAGACTAGAATACTGGATCTAGATATTAATACAAGTAATAAAAGTTTCAAAGATGTAAAATGTTCTTGAAAAAGTTTATTGAACTCTTTGATGAAATACATTCAGGAATACTTGCTTATGTATGTGTATTTAATATACAGATTATCTAGACCTCCAGACCAAATTTAATTGTAAGAAATTTATATTTTGAAAAATTATAATGATCAAACCAGAGTTTTCAAGTGCGGCCAATTAGCTAGTTATTCTTTTCTCCAAGTTATACTTAAACTGTTAAATTTCTAAGAAAATTGTTAGAGCAGTTTTCAAGATCTGTATTCATCCAAGTTTTTTTTTTTTTTTTAACCCTTTGCCAGCTGATAAGAGGAATAGTAAAATAAACAATGTATCACGAGCTAAAAAGTTCCTCACCCTGACAGACTAAAACAGTCTTAATCAAATCTACTTTCACTATGTTAAATCTTTGCTCAAGTTGCATAGGATTCTGAAGTCAGATTAGAATGGATTTAATCTAATTTGTTATATCAATTTTGATTAGGCTCATACTTCAATTCTGTAACTGGTTATAATTTATGTATGTTTTTTGTTTGCATATTTTGAAAAGGAATTTTGCTTTGATCACTCCATGCAACTATTTTAAAGTGCATGTTACACCCCTCTCTATGACATGCATCTTAATAGCAATACAAACTTTTTGATCAGTTGTCAACACTTCTAAACCCTGCAGCTTCTCTACAATCAATAGAGATCTAAATAATGTTGATGTGCCATAAGCTATTGACTATACCAGCATTTTAATCTTTTACAAATTATTAGTAGAACATTATAAAAAACTTACTGATGAGAAATCAATTTTGAATATTTGTATTTTACATCAAAATATGTTGATCAGTGTTAAGGACAATGTGTGTATGTGTGTGTGTACTGAATGAAGTAATACTTGTATGAAGACGAAGATGCTACTTTCAAAGGTTAGATTACAGATATGGTGTATAAAAAGAAAAAAAGGAAACAGATCCTCAATTTATTTTAGTCCTAGTTTGAAACCTGCTAATAAACATCAACATCTGCCGCAAATAAATGAATAGGACTTCCTTTAGAATGTACTTTATATTGAACATACAATTACCTGATTCCGAGTATTTATATTTTGGTTTTAAGGTTTCAGGTCTGAAAAAAAACTTTAAAATTGTCCTTAGACATCTTTGATCTTGGGCATCTGTGACTCGACCACCATAGGTAATCTGTGGTAATAAAAGAAGTTTTAAATCATTCAACTAATTGTGTATTATACTGTACAAAAAAATAATCATTCATAAATGTTAACCTAAAATTTGAAAATTAACGAATATAGATTAATGTATGAAGTCTTTTATGGATGTATGTAGTTTGAAAATTGTGGTGGTATTTTATTTTAAAATGTTAAAATGCACAATTGCATTTTAAGAAATGCGATAATAATTCAATGTGAGCCATCTGTGGTCTGATGACAAAATGATACTTTTCTCTCTTGACTCAATTTAGCCCACTTCTGTTACTCCTTTAATCCAGCTTGGTCTCAAAGCCTGATATTGCATGTCTAGCTGCTGAGCAAAATCCATATATAATATATGATATAATGTGCACTGTTTTGTCATTTTCGCTCCACATGAAGTGGGCATACATGTCTGGTCAATTCCAATTACAAAATTATTAATTAAGTTGTCTCAGACTATTACAATAATTTCCTTTAAAATTTTTCTTTTTAATTACACGTTTATAACAAAGTCATGAAAAGTCAAGAGATAAATATTTTTGGCTTAGTGTTTTAGAAAGAAACTAAAATATTTATATCTCATGCGCAAATGACAATACACACAATACTCTACCTCTCCTGTTATATAGATCAGTGTCTCCCAAGGGATGTAACCATCTTTACAAAACATTTCCATGTTGAGCAATGCACACTCTCTATCACTATCACTAAAAGCGTACTAAAATAAAAATAGATACGACTTATTTATAAGAAAAACTGTATACATACATTTTTTTTTCTAAAAAGATAATATTTTGAAATGAATTACTTTAGGAAAGTGAAGAAATGATCATCCAGAGAGGACTAGTGACATTCAGAAACCCTATATAAAGAAAGAGAGAGAGTTGCAGAGTCAAGACAGTCTAGCACAGTGGAGTCCAGTACAAGATCAGAACAGTACAACAGTTATTCAATTAGAAATTTTGTGTTGCCAATAGTACACTATTTGGCATGTAATACATCAGACTCAATAAAGTACACTATTTGGCATGTAATACATCAGACTCAATAAAGTACACTATTTGGCATGTAATACATCAGACTCAATAAAGTACACTATTTGGCATGTAATACATCAGACTCAATAAAGTACACTATTTGGCATGTAATACATCAGACTCAATAAAGTACACTATTTGGCATGTAATACATCAGACTCAATAAAGTACACTATTTGGCATGTAATACATCAGACTCAATAAAGTACACTATTTGGCATGTAATACATCAGACTCAATAAAGTACACTATTTGGCATGTAATACATTAGACTCAATAAAGTACACTATTTGGCATGTAATACATCAGACTTAATAAAGTACACTATTTGGCATGTAATACATCAGACTTAATAAAGTACACTATTTGGCATGTAATACATCAGACTCAATAAAGTACACTATTTGGCATGTAATACATCAGACTCAATAAAGTACACTATTTGGCATGTAATACATCAGACTTAATAAAGTACACTATTTGGCATGTAATACATTAGACTCAATAAAGTATGACCCTATTTAGAATCTGAGTTGCCACATTCTCGCAATTGGTGGTAGCTGTTTTGATTTCAATCAAGAAACAAAGGAGAGAGACACAACAATATCATTATTGTTAACTGTGTTAGGTTCATTATGATTTATTAGTTGTTTAATTAACAGGTCCATATTGCTGCATGTTTTGATGCTGAACATTTTCTTTTTTAAAAAATAAAAGAAATATTTATACTTTATATGTGTGTTTGTTATATTTTTGTGTGTGTTGAGCATTTTTTTTTTTTATATTCATGAGCCACCAATTTTAGAACTTGCATTGGCAGGATGGTCTGTACTGAACAAAAACACATTTTTCTTCCCTAATTGCATTTTCTATTTTAAATTGGACAAATCTAGTCTACCATATATCACAGTAGCTACTCCCATAATACAGCCTCTCATTACTTTCAAACATTGATTATCTCTTTATCTCTTTCTCTTTTTTTTTTTTCTACACAGCACAGGGAATACATTTTTCTAATACATAACTTCCTTTGCCAGTTGATTAATGTCTGCCAGGAATCTTTTATCCAAATAAGATTTAATAACAATATTATATAAGTAATCATCCAGCTTCAATTAATTCTGACTCTATACTGGTATAGTCTTTCACAATTGTTATAAGGAAAGGTCAAAAAATGTATTTTCAAAAGGTTGTTAGACAATTATAAATGTTTAACAAAATGTTGTCCTAGTAACCTAGAGAAAAGATTTATTTTTGAATATCCAGCACTAAATGAAATTTAATAATCTTAACACAGTCAGATGCCCCATGCCTAATTAGCATTAAGTAAGGCCAACTCTCGTCAAATTATTATTTTATATCAGCTTCATGTCATAATTAATTTAATGTGACAAGCCTTAATAAACAAGTTGATTCTTTTGGAATAAAAACAAACATTAAGTTCTTATAATAACAATAGAAACACTGAAAAAACAACAACATAATTCCTAAGCTTTTTCTTTATAGCCTCACTGTTTTTTTTTTCCAGCTATTTTTTAACATAAATAACTTTTGATTTTTTAGAGAACTTCATGACACATGTTGCTGAGATTGCTTTTCTATTCCTTTTCATTGTTCAGATTGTAAGGTTTTCTTTGCTGGAGGTGGTAATGGCAATAAGCACTATACTACTACTGGAATGACATGGGAGCAAATGAAGAAAGCTGCTCAGAACCGAGTTTGGTGGAGAGGTGTGGTTGTGGCCCTATGCTCCCCTGGGAGTGCACAGGATTAAGTCAAATAAGTCGTCAACTACAGCATTCATTTTCGTGACTGAAGGATTATATATATATATATATTACTATGAATAAAGAGAGGACAAAAGCAATTAAGAAAACTACATGACAAATGTAGAGAGTATAGATTCCCTATTCATCATGAACTGCCAGGTTTCTTTTATCCACTTAGTTTGCAATCTTAGGTACCCTACCCTGATTAAGTGTTGCCTGAGAAAGTATTTTGAGCACTGGTGCTAGCTCGTGGCTTAGTTCTTTAAATGAAGCTAATGAGTTTTCTCTGCCTCAAGTCTTCTCTTCTGACCCACACATAAGTTAGCTCTGCAAAGATCTCTATCTGCAGCTGGGCAGATTAGACCAGATCTGACCATATTTGACAACAGAGTCAACAAAAAAAGTTAGCTGTGATATTCATACTCTCCTGCTTTGACTACTGCAATCCTCATGATAGCAGGTAGGTATACAGGACAACACCATCATTCAGCTAGAGCAGGGGTTCTCAACCTGTGGGTCGCGACCCCCTTGGGGGTCGATTGACAATTTGCCAGGGGTCGCCTAAGACCATCGAAAATATAGATTGTTTTTTTTCTATTCTTCTATTGCTGTTAGGGGGGTCCCGTCAGAGTGGGGGATTCTAAAAGGGGTCGCCGACCTTAAAAGGTTGAGAACCGCTGAGCTAGAGCAAATTCAGGACAATGCTGCACAAATGGTCCTATGAAAAACAAGAAGTGATTCTGCTACTGCTCTCTTGTGTACACTCCATTGGCTTCCTAAGAATGCAAGAATCGACTACAAAACTAAGAACGCCCTTTTACTTGAGTGAACTGATCACTCCATATGTCCCTCAGAGAGCCCTGCAGTCCATGGACTCAATGTGACATGTTTCTCACTCAAAAGTTACAGTTTGTGGGCCTTTTCAGTGCTTGTCTAAAGGTTTCGAACTCACTCCCCATTGATCTCAGACAAACAGCTTGCTTCACTACTACATTCCAAGAAGAACATTAAGACCTATCTGTTCAAAACTTTTTTTTAGATTAATGGGTCATTTTAACACTTGAGTTTATGTCTGTTATGTAATAGCTTTAATAATACCTATTAAAAAATAAAAAATTGAATGGGTCCTTACACTAATAGATAATATTCCACTTCTAGTCTTAACATTACTCTTACTGTAATATTATGGTTCTACAATCTAACTGTAATATTCCAGTTCTACAGTCTTAACATGACTCTTACTGTAATATTCCAGCCTAATGGTCCAAATTTTTTCCTCTCAAGAATAACAGCATGAAAAAAACAAATGCCAAAAATGATCTTCCTCCAGTCCATTCCCAGAACTGTTATAAAAAATGTTTAATTTATATAGAAACAATAAGACAAGTTAAGTCAGTCATTATTATTACTAATCTTTAAAATATCTTTTTTTTGTCATTTTTAAATTAAAAAATCAATCAACCTACACTATAATAACAAATATAACAAATATGGAAAATCTCCAGACCTTTGTTAACAGATGCCTACGCCGCATATTAGGAACTAGGTGGCCAGAAAAGATAACTACTATCGATTTGTGGGCGAGAACTAGACAAAAGCCCATAGCCCAAGACATCACAAAAAGAAAATGGAGCTGGATAGGACACCCCATGCGAAAACCAGCTACCAATGTTGCAAGGCAGGCACTGGAACCCACAAGGAAAGAGGAAAGTGGGCAGACCCAAGCAAACCTGGAAGAGGTCAGTCATCAGTGAAGCTGAGGGTACTGGAATGACATGGCAGCAGATGAAGAAAGCTGCTCAGAACCGAGTTCGGTGGAGAGGTGTGGCCCTATGCTCCACGGGAGTGCACAGGATTAAACCAACAATATAATAATCCATACACAATACATAGTGTAAATAACATTATTACTATTAACACAGAGGACTACATTATCATCTCTCAATACTATCATAGTGTTGGAATTTATTGTTAATTATTAAAAATTTTTCTAACAAAAAACAAAAAAGTCTTACGGTGGTCTTCAAAAAATGAAGTTGACATATCTATGAATGCCCTTCTTAGATTGGCTCTAATGCCCTTAGGTGGCTCATTAGTGACTTTGACACTATTCTGAAGAACACTGACAGGGAAATGTTTGGCAGGCATTGAAGACAGATAGAGTCTAAAGTTGCTGTGTAAAAGTGAACTGGTCTCCTGGATATTTTTAATAATGTCTTCCATGGCATTCATCCATGAAGCAGCTAAATGGCAATTCTAAAAAGAATTTTATCAGTTAAATTTAAACTAAATGTTTTGGTTTAAATAACTTTTTAACACAAAAAATGTTAAGTCTTTTAAAAATAATACAATCAAATTTTTAATTAATATATTTATAAATCTGGGAAAAAAAAAATCTATGTTTATTCAAAAATAATAAACATTGATTTCTGTTTAGTCAATGGCTAGGAGAGATTATAATATAACAGTTACCTATATACTTTTTGAAAATGACAATTGGAAAGGTCTAAGAAAAAAAAAATGCTAGCTTCTGTTCCTTACCTGTAAAAAAACCCAGTCACCAAATTTGGTTGCATTCTTGATCATTGTATCTGCCACTGGACCTTGACCTTGGCCAAGTGAAATTGATTTCACACTATAAGTGAATAGTTAAAATAAGGAATCAAACCTACAAATTACTTTCTAAATGTGAATAGGAGTTAATAAAAAAAAACAACCACCATGTAATTAAGCAATAATTAATTATACATAAATAAAATTTAGGAAATGTCATGTCTTTTGTTAACTCTAATAAGAACATAATAATTAAATTTCCCTCAGCCAGCTTGCTCCAAATTAAAAGTTATACAAAGAATTTATTAAATATATAATTATACTGTATAAAGATAAAACACATAAAAAATTTATAGGTTTCAAATAATTAGCACTTCTAGCCTTCTGATGGTATTTTATCGTATCATCAGGGGATAACATACCAAAGAACTTTCAAAATACAATGGCTCAAATATAACTAGGACTATCTGCCAGAAAATATGGGATTAAAAAAAATATTGCCACAAGAATAGATCCAAATTTTTTAAAATTCCAATGCTCAAGAAAGAAAACTTGAGACAATAAAAAAGCCCAAAACTATAGAACGATAAAGTCTAATGGTTAACCAAGCAAAATAATGCTAAAAATAATTTCAACAGACTCAAAAGTTGAGGAGGTCCTTTGCAAAGTTAGCATTCTTGAACATATACTTAACATTAGACTGTTAAACAAAAAAATGCCTTTAACACCAAAATAAATTGTACACGACTTCACAGATTTCAAAAAACTTTTGACTGGTTTTGGCATCATGATATGTGGCAAGTGATGAGGGAGTTCAGCTTGGATAAAAACATTATCAATATTATCAAAGCCCTATTCCAAAAGGCAAATAGCTCAATACTTCTGAACAACCAAGTTTGAGAAAGTTTTAGGACATCCATAGGAGTGTGGTAAGGATGCATTCTCTCTCCAGCTCTTATTAATTAACATATTTCTGAAGCATATTATGATGGAAACTCTAGAAGGATTTACTCCTACTTGACCATATAGGCAGCCTTTGTTCATCTTGGGTTTGAAGACGATATAGACCTCATTGGGGAAATTTCAGACCAGAAACAAGATATTACTTCAAAACTGTATACTAGAGCAGTCTGCATGGAAATCAGTGCTGATAAATTCAAAATACTAGTTTGTGCTGGAGATATAATGAGATGTTGCGGATGTTGGGGTACAGTCGAACGAACTAACATTAGAAGAAGTTGACTCATTTAAATACCTATGGTCAAACATTGGAAGAGATGGACTTCAAATCAATAAGAAATAAAAACCCTTTTAAGCTTGGCATTTGCTGTCATGAGCAATCTAGAGAATCTGGAAAAGTAACAGCTTCCAACAAAATTAAAACTGCATTCTTCCCTAGTGGTCTCTGAACCCCCACATGGTTGTGTAAGTTGGATACTGAACACAGAAAGAAAAAATTCAAATAAATGCTACAGAAAAATGCTGGGTTTTTACTCTTACAAGTCAACACTCTGGATGACAAAAAAAGGAGGAACTTCTCAAGTCTATAATGTGAAAAGACAAAGCTGAGCTGTTTCAGTCATATGGGTAAATTTGAGGAGATTACAGAAACTCTTGGAAAATGAGGAAGCAGGGGGAACACTGTAATAAGAAATTCTCAGTCTAACTAGAGTTAGAGCCTTGACTTTGTGAATGAGATGATGTAGATCTACTTGTATTAAAAGCTAGTGTTGCAAAGAAATCTAGTTCCCTATGTTGTTTCGTTTAAAACTTAATTTTCAAGAAGTAACTAACTGATATGAAAGGGCAGCAGACTGACACCAGACAAAAAAGATGTCACAAAAATGGCAGCAGTTTCTCCATGTAAGCTTTATGTTTCTCTTTTCCATAACAATCATATTTAAATTCCCATAGAATTTAGCTTAAGTTAAAGAAGACATTTATGGTAGAAAACTAATTTAATGAATATATTTATTGAAAAAATGTCTGTGTTTACTTTTCATGAACTCCCATATCTTTAGCAAAACGTAGAAATGATGTCATTGGATCTGATCCTGGAGAAAGAACGAAGACCAGTGGAGTAGTCTTAGACATACTTTGATAGAGTTCTGGCAATGTGACAGGAGGACTTTCAACAAATTGTTTCCCTAAACATTCAGAAACAAACTCTGTCACTGCAAATGTTGTCTAGGATAAAAACAGAATTGACATAATATAAAAGTTAACAATAAATCCAAAAAGGATATAATTAATTTTTATTCACATAAAACCCAAGAAAAATATCTTTGTTGAAAAAAATTTACACACAGTGCTTTATAGTTAGAAGATTATTTTGATCCTAACTGCTACTTTTTTTTATCATTTTCAATGGATCAACAATCTCAATAGCCCCAAGATATCTATTAGCATTGAAGGATAACCCTGGCATCAATTTAGATTAATCTAGATATAGATCTATTCAATTAGTCTTTCTACCTCAACATTAAGTTAATTCATGTTACAGAGAATATCAACTCCTTCTAAACATTTGAACATTGTGAGTGTAAGCATTGTTTTTAATTCATCATATTGTAAAAAGCCAGAATGAGCCTTTAACTCGGAAGAAGTTTGGTTAGCAGGCCATAGATCTAGATTATCCATTTTGATTATATCAGCAAAAAAGGGCAGCAAAGATTACGACTACTAAGAAAACTGTCCTCGTTTAATGTTAGCGAAAAGGCCTTGGCTATGTTTTATCACGCTCACATCTGCAATATTTTAAGTTTCAATATCACTGCCTGGTATGGCAATCTGAGCATTAAAAATAAAAATAAACTTAATAGAATCCTAAATGCTGCTGGCAAAATCATTGGCAAAAAACAAACCCCATTTGGGCAGTTGTTTGAAACAAACATCTATAAAAAAGCTAACAAGATCCTCGAAATAAAGAATCACCCTTTGTGTCAGGATTTTGTGATTTTACCATCACAAAAGAGATACAAGACACCGATAGCAAAGACAAACAGACACAAACACTCTTTTGTTCCCCTGGCAATCAAATCATTAAATAAGAACAATCTGGTATAAACTTTGTCACATGTAAATTATGAGTGCGTCTGGTGTGAATGTACACTTTGGTTTCTTATAGTTATAATGTTTTTTGTTTGGTGTAATGCACAAATTGTAAGACAAATTTCCTTACGGATAATAAAGATTATTATTATTATTATTATTATTATTATTATTTGACTGCCCTTTATCCAGGGATCTAAGATGTGATGTGATTTTACAGAGAACCTGTGCCGCAGAACATAGATCTAATATTTAAACTATGACCATGGTAAGAAAACTTAAGGCTATGGCGCAAGATCCTTTGATCCCCTTTGCCAGTTTCACAGTTAGAATAGTAGGTCTATGTACTGGTTTGTAAGACGTGAGTGTGATGCTCTTTCTTGGGCACACAACAAAACTTTTAATTGAAAACTCACCCTTTCCTCACGGAAAACTTTAACAAACATTAATTTTTGAAAAGCTGTCAGGCGATCATTCCAATTTCCATTAACTCTATCTGGAAGAGGCAGATCACCATCGTTATATTCAGGGGGATCCAAGACAGCGTAGAGAAAGTGCTCCAGAGGAGGATTTGCTCGAACCTAAAGTTTTTGATATAAAAAAAAATCATGCTTTCTCAGTTATAATCTATACAATTTTAAAACGCAAAAACTTTCACAAGCTTCTTGCATTCATAACATTGTAAAACCTAGACCTAGAGGCCCAAGTCAAGCTGAATATAATATACATCCTTGTTAATAAAATGAGCCTTTTTAAAATTCTGTAACAGTTATTGTAAAGAAAAACACTTTTTTTCTCTTGCCTCCTGTTAGGAACATAATAGTACAATAGAGTCGAAATACACTGAATGACTACACAACACACATATCTAATATTTGCTGAACACATTCTTATGGAGAGTTACAAGCACACGTTAACATAACAACGACAACTGATACAGTAAATCATTTTCATAACATTCACCCCATACCCCCTTCGGTTCAAATTGTGCCTAGGATTTACAAGGAAAGAACTAAACTAATCATACACCAAAATAATTGTTATCTTGTTCATTTTCTTTATTTCCAACAGTTATTGTATAAACTTTATGTCCATTGCTTAGATAGATTGATAAATCACTATGTAAAATGGGAATACCCACTAGAAAAAGTGAAATAAAAAACTTTATTTTTGTCACAAGGCACTATTGTTTTGATATTGTCACAAGCACTACAATTTTTGTGTGCAAGATGCCAAGTCACTTAATTGTTCCTAGTTGGAGGCTCAAATTTACACTCTTGAATTTAAAGGTTTATGTCTGCATCTTCTGCCTGTTGTTCCTCATGTCTGTATCTTCAAGGTGTTTTTCTTATGTCTGCATTTTCTGCTAATTGCTTCTTGTCTTAATCTTCATGCTTGTTTCTTTTGTCTGCAAGTTTGCTGGTTGTTTCTTAAGTCTGAATTTTTGTGGGCGTCTCCTAAATCTGCATCTTCTGCTTTTTTTTTTTTTTTATGTTTGCACTTTTGTGGTTGTTTTTTCATCAGGTAACTGGCTTAATCAATAAAATGCATTTCGACCTCATGAATATTATCATCATAAGGTTCAACAAAAGCTGTTGCATTTTTGGTGCAAAGATAGCAACTATCTGCTCTTAATTTATGATCTTCATTTGGTCCATGTGTTCAGCTTTTTAAGATAGCAATAGAGCTTCGTGAGTGAGTTTGTAGTCAGGAAATCCTGATATGAAGCCAAGAACTGACCAACCCAATAAATGTGACTGGACTCGCCATCTGAGTCTAATTCAGTAACACGTGAACTAAAATACAGAGAGCTGTACACAGTATACATTAATGATTTCAACGACAGATTTTTATTATAGATTCATCCAAATGTGTTCAGACTAATGTGAATTCTTCAGGGCCATAAGAAATATAGTGCTTATTTTGATTGTTGATTGCTTTATGTGTATTGGCTCACCAGGCTATATACTATTTCAGAAAATGTGTTTGGCTAGCATTACAGAGTAAACAGAAGGGGTAGCAAGAGACTCTTGGGCACAGGATTAAAACAATGAATCTAGAATGACAAAACTAAATTTAGTCATCCTGTATGGAGGCCCCATCAGTTTCTTTATCAAATGGCAATATACTGCAGACAATTTAAAAATTATAATCACAGAATTAATGGGAAATAAAATAATGTAATAATTAAAAACATTAAAACACATTTTTTTTTTTAAGAGATTGGTAATGAGCCTGGGCTCACGGAACCCATTTGTGCCATGGTTACTATGCCACAAACTGTAAAATATTTTGTAAAATTTAAAACCACAATAAAACAATTTAATATAAGACAAGTGATTAAGGCATATTTCTCATTCCAAATGCTAGGACAAATTCTAAAAAGTGCTATTTATTTCCTACGCCTGAAATGGGTTGCCTAAATCAGCCAGAAAAACAATGCCTTTGCAGAGTTAAGTCTCTCATTATTATGTACAAATAGATTAAAGAGACAGATTTCAAAGAATGAAATGATCTTTTTTGAAGATATGTCCTAATTATTAAGATATGTAGCCTTCAGTTTGATTGAGACTGATTGTTTTAATATTTTTTTATATGGGTAATGCATTTTGTTATCATTATCATTACCTCAGGGCCTTCATCCAGTCTTATCCATACAGGTGATTTATCCAAATCATAATGGATGTAACGGAAGTCTTCAAATGTGTCACTCATCTCGCAGGCCATTTTCCAAACATTTAATGGAAGCCACGTTGTGTTTTCTGGTTTGGGGACATTTTGCTGTAGAAAATGTAATGGCTTTTAATTACAATAAAAGAAAAAAAGTTATTATTTTGATAGAAGTTGTGTGTTCTATAATTGTTTAACCTTCCTCTTTCAATGAGATTCTAAATAATCCATAAATATGTCAAGTTGTCAGTGGTGACAAAGTGTGTTGATTCTCAATGGTTATATAAATTTAAACTCTCAAATCTAATTGATTTGAATAAGCTACAATCTTTAAGATTTATAATCCTCCCTTTGTAACTTCTCTTCTGCATAAAGAGGCTAATCATCGATACACAGCCGAGGTCAAAGAAAATCACTACTCCATACAAGTGTACTATTATTTAAAACTTTTTATTCCTAATGTATATAATAAAATGATAACATATTTATATATCTCTAGGATCTCTAGAAAGTCATTTCATTTCTGTGAAGGCATTTCCTAAAATAAATGAAGTTGAAATAAGAGAAGAAGAGAAATAATAATCAAAATGTCTAGTACCTTCTCTATACCTCCAATAGGTCCACAGAGAAAAAAATTCCACTCCAAGGGAGTTATTTCCCCTTCAGTTTTCATAATCTCTGAGCAAAGCAAAAATGAAAATACAAGCTTGTGTTTTTCAAAGAGACCTCTGAAAGAAAATCAAAGCAACCACTAGAGGAATATCTCATTTCACATGTCACATTAATCTGTAAGTAAGATCAAAGTTAATTTAGTTAATGAATTCTTTAAGATTTACAATATAATTAATAGGTACTTGACATTAGCTAAGAAAAGGCTAGCTTCATAACACCCTTGTTAACCATCAGTAATAGAAACAGATGACCTTTGCATCATCTGCATCTGAAGGATGTGAAAGGGGACCAAGCATACTACAAAATAAAGCATGACCCACAAAACCATATACTAGAGGCACTATGAGATACATTTGATTATTTTATGGCCTCCTTCAGTCATGAAACAACTATTGGTCTCATGTAATTGAGATGAATACATAGGCTATGATTGGAACCATGTCACACATGCAGCAGTACCAGCTGATCTATCCAAATAAAGGTTAATGCCAATAAAGTTAAGGAGTAAATTTTATCGGCATCCCAGACTCTGCCAGGGTGTAGCACTGTAAGCTACCCAAGGGTCACTGGCTCTTGATTTTTCTTCAGGGTTGACTGCTGAAAACTTTCCCCATGTTTGGATCTAGCTGCAATGAGTAGAGATTTGAATTAAGAGTTTTCCTTCTCCTAGGTGGGTAGCCAGCAAGCTAAGGAGCCCCTTCCTGCCTGAAGATTACTTGTGAAAGCACCAGTGCTCTTCTTTACAGAGAACAGTTCAAGCCGGATCCAATATCTGAGTTGGACTCTAGTTGTCGGAGGCTAGTTGAGACGCATGCCTTTGGAAGCATTTTTATAGGCAGTGGAGTGCTTTTTTTGCATTACACCAATTCCAGTAATGTCAATATTACTGAAACCATGAGACACAATGCAGGTAACAATACAAGAATTACCTAGAAACATTCTTGTAAATACATACTGTAGTCTCTTCTAAGCAAATGTCCAGTCTTGTTTGAAGGTCATCGGACTTCTCACTGGTTGAGATTGTATTGTTAAATAGCTGAATAAAATTTTAAAATAATAAAATGGTTAAGATGTTTCTGACTAAATCCTAAGCATTTGAAACATTGGAAAAATAAAGGCTAAAATTCAAATTAAACTCAGACATGATTGCCTAACTTTGGACTGGACCAATTTTCCTTTCAGACAATCAGACGATGGGGGAGGGAGAGTTTTTTTTATTTTATTAGTAATGTGGGTGTAGGGGAGAAAACTACTCTATTCTAGCATCATTTCATTTTTCAAATTTGTTTCAGATTTTCTAAAAAATACACCAAACTAATTTCTACACCATACTCATACAGATGGCTCCTTGGTCCTTTTGACTACTGCCTAATCCTGTTTTCGAACCCTACCAATTTATTACAGAAGCACAGATGACAAAAATGTTGACACCTTGTAATTCATTCTTTTAATCACAAAGAAACAATATGGATTTTACAGAAGAATCCCATCTAGCCTTGTCAAGAACCATAGCTGCAGTGCTAAAATTTGTTGCAGGTTGGCGTCATTATCATCTTATATACCGTCATTGTCATCTAATATACCATCTAGCAAAGCATTCATGGATAATAAAGATTATTATTATAATCGGTTTACAGGGGTAATGTTTAAAGTGGTTCTGCCCATCAGCAACACAATACACAAAGAAGCTAAACATTTCAAAATGAATTTTCTAAATTAGTTAATAATGACACTGTATTTCAAACTTTAACTGTAAATAATGGATATTTTGGATAAGACATATACTGATTGTCAAAGAATATGAGAAAAAAAGACATGTGCTTATACATGAGTAAATTATCTGTTTTTATTGTTATGACTATCTATCTGGCTGCCTGGAAACACTGGACTCAGATTGTCGGGTACTTTATCAACTCTAATAAACTATGTCAAATACTGTACAGTTGGAAGTTTGAAAGACTGCACAAGCACTTCACTGTAGAGAACCTTACAAAAAGGTACTGCTCTACTTAATTGAATCATACTAGACTATCTGTTTTGTCCAGAACTGAACTGAACCTGGACTCTACCAGACTATCTTGACTCTGCCACCTCTTCTCTTTATAAAGGTCCCCTGAAGGCTTACTAGGAAATGACAGAATGTCCCCAGACCTTCTTTAGACAAATCACATGACCACACCACAACCTATTTTCAAGTAGAGTGTTCCTGAAGGGCCGTCCCTCGTCCCTGTTCACTGCTAGCAGTCAGCTGGCTTATGTCACCTGTGTGAGCTTGTCATATGCACATCTAACCTTTACCCACATCAATAAGTTCATTTATAACAATATCCTTTTTAAATACTTGCAAAATGTATATGAAGTAAATATGGGTAAAGTTAAAAAATTTATATTTATACATGGGCCCACTGCAATTTGAAAGAGATCAACTTTGGGTACTAAGATCAATACTTATTGGTTTAAGAATGTAAAGTACACATACTAATGTGATGATTTTATGGCTTATCTATTCCTTTACCTGTTTAAAATACTACTTCCCCCATGTCAGACACCACAAAGTACATAACAGAACCCCTCTCAGCAACACAGCGATATTTCTCCCGGGCTACACTGATCTTTTCTTCTGTTGTCTCGGATTCAGCAAGTCTTTGTTTGATAACTGCTGAGGTGACCTGTCAAGAAACCATTCAATATTTTTCTTTAAGCTGACCAGAATTAAAAACTAGTTAATACATGTCTGCTATACATTTTACATCTGAACTTATTTCAACAAGTGTATCTACACTGTTACTTGATGTTTTACTTTAAATTGGCAACTAAAAACCATTTTTTTCCCAATAGCTGTAAAATTTATTGGTAGACACCCTCATGATATAATTTTCTGGTAATATTGTCAGACCCATTTTAATCTTATTAGAATTTTGTTTAACCTTATGCACATTGTTTTTTCTTGAACCAAGTCTAACAAAACATAATGGTATTTTTTCTATTTGATTTCTAGTCTTCTACATCTTTGTTTTCTAAATCACATTATAATTATATGATCATTATTATATATTAAACTCTGCCTCTGGAATTATAAAAAAAAATATTTTAGTGCTGTGTTACTTCTGCCGAGAGATATAAGGAATGAGAGATCCTCAAGATGTGCTTGGGACATTTGAATGATGCTTTGATGGTTATAAACACCCACATTACCAATGGAAACAAGTGAAACTCACACACGTGAAACTCACATCTGTGAAACTCACACACTTCAAGGCCTATGTGATACTTGCCTTAGAATCATTCAATGTATTGATAAGTTCTTCATTGTCCAATATATTTCCTTCCGATTCAAAAAGTAACTTTAGAATTTTATCTTCAATAGATTTCAGCTGGTTCTTATCAGCATTGATTCTCATGATGAGTTCATTTCTTTGTTCTTCCAAGTCTGGTCTCTCTAAACTGACAACATCACTACAACCAAAAGAAAAAAAAACAAACCTTTTCATGTCTGACCTTTTAAATGTAACTAGTTGAAATTTTTACTGCTCCTAGTTGAAAATTAGTCTATTTAAAAACAGATTGTATTCCAAAAAAAATTATATTTATATTTTCATAATCAAAACAATAAAACAACATTTACATAAATGTAGGTTTTATAGTAGTAATAAAAATTGTAATGTATTTAGTTTAACCAATCTTATTTTTTTTTTTAAATCTTTTTAACAATTCGACTGGTTAATTTAGTTTTGAAAGAATGCTTTGGATGTTAAGCCAGAGCTAAAATAAAATGTATGTAACAAGAAAAAAAAATAGATGCGAAAGACATTTTCAACCTAAGAAGTTGATCTTCAAGGCCTTTCTTGGTGACTGTGAAATTGATAACTGTTACTTTGATGCAGACTTCTGGCAAGTAATGTGGATTAGAAAGTTTAGTGGTCATATAGAAATGAAAGTTTCGATCATAGTCTATATCGCTATCCCCCAAGCGAATCAGCACACGCCCACCCTGAAAAAAGACAATGAAAAAAAAAGATTAAAAAGTAATTTTTATTTAATCAGAATGTTGGCCTAAAACTCTATACATAGGGTATCACTTTGAAAATTTAGTTTCTATCCTTCCAATTCCTTTTAAGCTCATTCATGACAAATTCAATTATAATTTCACTCATGTCGATTTTATTTATAATAATCTCATTCATTACTAGTTGATTCAAATGAACACCATGTAAGGATCTTATATTTTCTTATATTTCCAATTAATCTTTTGTGAGCCTAAACATTCTTCTTCTTCTTCTAGCAAGCTTTATTGCTGCTGAGCTGTGAGCTCTTTTGCAGACTGTGCCAAGGAAAAAAAGTGTTCTGTTTTCAGAGCCTAAACATAAAACTTAGTTCATTCCCTTAGAAAAGGAAAGAAAAATAATCATAAATCAGCCCATAACATAGTTATAATGAGAATGATGTTCGAGAATGTTTAAAATATCATTATCTAGATTTCAATCTACAAAGGAATATGGTAAGCAGACTAGATAGGATAAGATGATCTGTTCTCTGCTATATTATTACAAGTAGACTATGACCAGAAAATAATTTTCTAATTGGAAATACGTTATGACTACAAATACCCTATTTAATTAAAACCAAGAACATTCCAAGACAACCACTAAGGAGACCAGATACAACACTAAGAAATTCATTGAAAGCATTGGCAAATGGGGAGGGGGTGAGAGGCATTCCAAAAAGTCATCCTTAACCTTTTATGTATTATCATTTTAGCCTCTCATTTTTTCATTCACAGTTACCTACAACACTATACTCTTTATTTTTGTACAAAATATATTTTGATAACTTCAGCAACCAAGATTGCTGTTCTAAAAGATTACACCATTTAACACCATTGACTTTCTTTTTTCCTCTCTCAATACATTTGCATCTGAACACTCTGCATTAACACTGTTCTGTGCATCTTTTTGAGAATCCTGGGATTAAAGCAAGCAATAGCTTTACTTCACATATACCTAATTAGGCACCCCCAAAAAACTCAAAATTTTTGGATCTACTCTTATAAAGAAACATGTTAAGTCCTTAGAAATGAAGCATTTTCATAATGTCAAATTTGATAAAAGTGACCTTACTTATAAATAGATAACTGAAAAATCAATAAGGTTACATAAAAGGTTCAATTACCTAAAGGGGTTTAAAGCTTGATATGTTACTTGTAATGTAAAGCACTTTAGTTATAGATGGAGAAATGAATTGAATGTTGCGCTGACCAAACCCTCAAAACATATTGGAGTTTAAGGGTAGATTACATGAAGTTGTAACAAGTCAGGAGACATAACTCCATCATTAAACCTTTTTGCTTTTACAAACACAGCTTTTATACACACAGAGAAAATTTTGGTATACAGTAAAGTGTTTAAATGTTTAGTTGTAATAGAAAAATGTTACCTGTATAAATGTTTGTTTTAACAAGACAGGTTCTAGTGCTGGATCCAAAGCTTCACCAACATCCTCCATCAAAACAGGTAAACCTGCTCTTATGCAAGCTTCCAGTGTTCTCAGAAAGTTGGAATTGGATAATTTAATAATTTTAAGCTTATTTAGAGCCTCTCTATTTCTGATCCATCTGTTGGCCTGAAAGAAGTGTCAACAATAAAACTCAGCTTTAATCAATACAGGTACATACTAGAAACATTATTTGTTTACTTAGAAACTTTACCTGTTCTTGTGGGTCAATCATCAAAGGCCACCTGCGACCTTTAGTTACAAGAACAGGGTTTTCAATTGACACAGCATCTCTTGGCAGACCATCAGCATTCCATTGTCGAATTTCATATATATCTGCCAAGACTGACACAAGCGTCATATTTTCTGTTGCAGGTATTTGAAGCTCAATCAATCGTTTAGTCCAACCTGTAGAAAAGTTTTTGTATCCAAATTATTAAATACATTCAAATGTCTTATAATGAATCTAAGTATTCATGCTAGATACATCAGAGTAGTTCAGTCATGTCAATTGGTCGTTGCGGTAATATTTAGGTTATGTTATGCTACTTTCTTAAAAATGTTCTTTCTTAATATAAATATATATCATTCATATATATATATTAATATAAATATTTCTAAAAGTTTTTAACAAATAATTAAATGTGAGAAATACAAGATACAGTTAAGTTAATGAAAGTAAAGTTCCCTTTTCAGACCTTGTGGTCTATAGGGCAGATTATGTAAAGGTCATCTGATTCTGTGGCCTATGGTTAACGAGGGTGTCATGTAGCCAGCTCAACGACCAACCGCCTTTACTTTTCCCCAACTAATGTCAGGTACCCATTAGAGCTGGGTGGACTCAGAGGCGCCCAAGGATCCTGAAATTAAATATCCCAGTCTTCACTAGGATTCAAACCCCGGACACCGGTTTGGAAGTCAAGCGCTTTACCGCTCAGCCACCGCACCTCCTAAGTTAATAATAATTGATGTAAAATATTTTGTTTCTAACTACTAAATCATATATCTGAGAGTAAAGCATAACTAAATAATGAAAAATCAAGCTAGACCTAATAATATTTTCAAGAGTTATGAGAACAAGAAGTTTGTATAATTTGATGTTTGGCCAGGAAGGTATACAGTCTCAAATGATCAATTCAAAAGCAGAAAGCAGGAGGTTTGGACTAGAAAGTAGATTATCCTTATCTTTGAAGGAACATCCGTAACATGTAAAACATTTTATAAACATTTTTTAGAAACAGCCTTCACCATTTTCAAAACCTAATTCATTTTGTACTATTCATATTTTCTTATTGAGGATGATTAGTTGTCATGTATCAAGATTAATGGGCGATTAGGAAAACTTACAACTGAAATGAATCAAAAGCTGCTACAAAGGTCTAAAAAATGTATTTATGTATCCAACACAAGACTTAAGCTAGTCAAAAAACAATCAGTTAATATGGTATAAGCAGACATTGCATTAATAAAGGTTTCGTTTTTTAAGTTTTGGACATTCATTCAGAAATTAAGATTATCATGTACCAATCTAAACTTCTTGAGAACCAAAGCAGACAGCAGTGGGAAGGGTTCAAACTGATGACAGTTCTAAAGGCATACCGCACGACCAGTTTGCTCTCTTAATGGTACTAGTTTTCAAGGGTGTCTGTATCTAAACATTTTAAAAGTACATTGTTTTTGATGTTTAGACTTACCTTCTACAAGTTTTTGCCTGCAAGTAGAAGTAAAGGCTCCATAGTAAGCTACACAAGCTGCTGCTATAAAAACATCTCCTACTACATTTTTCAACTGTACATCAAAGTTGGCAACACTTTCCTCCCAGCGAACCTATAAGAAACATGATGTAGAAAGGGAATAAATACAATGGCCTCCTTCAGTTGCAAAATAACTATGGAAATGAGAAATGAGATGAATGCCTGGGCATTAGTTATGGTTGGAACAATGTAACCCAAACAGCTATTTTCCAATTTCTCAGCACAGCTGATGAATCCAAAGGAACAGCAAGTGCTGATACAGAATGCGAAATGCGGTGGCGCAGGCTCTGCAAACTGCCTTAAGGTTGTCTGCTCCTTATTTTTCCTCAAGATAGACTCCCAAAGCCTTTCACATATTTGGGTATAGCCGCAAGGCAGCAGAGGTTTGAATTCAGTTTTCCTTCTCCTAGGTGGGTAGTCAACCAAGGCTAATTAGCCCCTCCTGCCTGAAGCTTACTGGTTTAGGCACTGGTTACACATTTTCCCCAGTTAGTGATAACAATTCTCCCATATCTAACATCTAATGGGTAGAGGCTGTTTGTCAGAGGCTATCTGAAAGCCATTGAAAGTATTTTTTAGGTAGTGGAGTGCTTATATCCATTACCACTTTTAACAACCTTGCAGAACAGAGAATAAATATTTCAAGGAGTAGAGAATAAATATTTCAAGGAGTAGAGAATAAATATTTCAAGGAGTAGAGAATAAATATTTCAAGGAGCAGAGAATAAATATTTCAAGCAGCAGAGAATAAATATTTCAAGGAGCAGAGAATAAATATTTCAAGGAGCAGAGAATAAATATTTCAAGGAGCAGAGAATAAATAGTTCAATGATAAAGATGAGAAATAAATGAGTTTTTAGTAATGTCCCATTTCTTATTTCAACATGAAATCATGAGATTGAGATGTTGTTTTGGGATTCAAAGATAGTTGAGCTACTGAAATGTATATTTTTTAAAGTAGAAATATGAAAAAAAATCACACCAAGAAAGTGACAAAATCATTGTAGTCTCTCAATTCTTTCCAAGATTGTGTGTCATGCATGTCTCATCTCCAATATGGAAATATGGTTTTAGTGAATGAATGCACATATTTTCAAATCGTTAATTTATTCCTCAAGGTGATATTTTTGTTTGATCATTTCAATTTATCTTTGATATTATAAAAACTACGCCCAGTAGGCCAAGTCTGACTAAGAATCATATTTTAATGTTATAATAGTTCTCATAGATTTTAAAATAACCTACTTGTTCATCAGCTAAGGCTGTTGTCAGTTTGGAAGAGCGTTTCAATCTGGCGGCAGTCACAGCCATGTTTCTTTCCAAACTTTTTTTTTCAGCCATACTCTTGTCAAAGACAGCCTGAAGATTTTTAATTTGTTTCTCCACTTCAGCCAGTTGGTCTTGTTTAGCTTTGAGGACACTTAAAACCTCATTGAGAACGTCTTGAGCCTCAGCCAGTCTGACAAGGAAGAGATAATACATCTTGTAATAATAATATAACAACTATACATATACTTCTGTAATAAAACTATATATATCCCATGTTCAAAGTGACATCATTATGATTTAGTACAAAGTTTACTAAGTAATGACCACTAAAGTTATATTAAAATAAGTCTAAGAAAACAAATATAATTGAATATTTTTTTACTTATACCTAGAATGATTTAAAAAATAGCAACGCTTTGACTGCTAATTATTTAATGCTTTGACTGCTAATTATTTAATGCTTTGTCAGCTAATTATTTAATCCTTTGACTTCCAATTACTTACGCTTGTTTCTTTGGCTCAACTTGTTTAGCTACAGCAGAGTAAACATCAATTGCTCGAACCCATAGGACTAAAGTTTTACAAGCCTAGACGAAGAATAGATTTATCAAACAACATTCCATCATTACTCAGTGGTCATAAGAATCTTCAAAACATTATAACACAAATATTTTCAGATAAGTAGTTAATGATTTAAGATTTACATTCACTATGAAACTTTTCCATAAACAATGTAATTACAAAATATAATGTCTACTAAATAAAAAAAACAATAATGCATCTATAGACATTTTTTTTTCACACCAAATACAGAAATTGTTTTTCAGCTTAGAAGATTGCTGGTTGGCAAATAAAAAAGAAGAAAAAAAACAAACAAAACAAAACAACATTCAATGAAAAGTGGAGTTGTTTTGACATACTGTGGGCTTAACTTATCAGACAGATCATTTTATTAGTACAACATTTGTGGGTGAATGTTAGACTGTGTTACTCTTCAAGTCTCTGATCCAAATAAAAGAAATGATTTCACATTCACATTTTGTTGTGTTTTTTTTTAACACCAGATCTTCTGTAGAATATTAAACACATGACTAGCCTAGTTGATCTAATTTTAAACATCTATGTTAATCATCCCTCTTTGCTTATGATGCTTTCAATATAGACAGTATCATCTCTTTCTACTAGGTTTTCTCCTTGAAGTTATAGTTGTGCTTCTATGATTTTTTAAATCAGTTTTCTCCACTTCTATAATGATCTTGTTTCATTTGAAATGAGCATGTTGTAGTTTTTGGAGGCAGATATCCTCTTGTGAAATCTAGATCCTCCATTTTTTTTGTCCATTGAATGCATGTGTTGCCAGCTTTTTACTTTTTCATTATTCAGTCTAATCATAATCATCAAACTCCATTAGAGTGAGGGCTTGAGAGGCTCAAATCCTCTCTTGCAAAAGCCCTGGACAGAAACCCTGCTGTCTTGCGTTATGCGTAGTGCATAAATGTCGCCATACAGGTTGAGAATTTTGGGTTTCCCAGACCTGTCGAGACGGAGATCAGCAAATCTGGGGCAGTCAAACAGAATATGAGGCAGGGTTTCCTCTTCTTCCCTGCAGCGGGGGCACAGTGAATCAAAATTTGGCCATAGCCGCGAGAAATATGAGCCAACAGGACAGTGGCCTGTCCTGCACTGTGCTATAATAGCTTGCTCAGGCCTGGACAGCCTCCACCACGGGGAGTGCAGTCAGGGCGCCTCATGTGCTACCAGACTCCACAGGCTTTTTGGGACTCAGTCTAATGAGTTTTTAGAAATAATTTAATGATTCCTCTGACAATAAAATAAGTTACCTTTGAAACTTTGGCTACAACGTCAGGTACAAAACTTGGCATGGATGTATATTTCCTGACTTTAGCCAGCTTGGCAGCTGGGACATTTTCTTTGTCATATTCATAAATTTTTTTTAAGAAGTTTGTGTCTGCCAGCATGGCTTTACAACTCGCCCAGTCTGTCCTGAAAGACATTATTGCATAAGCAATCAACATTTTAGTGCAATGAATTACTGAAGGTCACGGTCATTAGACGTTCACCAAGTATAAAACATTAATGTTTCGTTTGTTTATTCCACTTACTTGTTGCCTAAGAGAATGGCAACAGCTTCTAGAACTGTCTGAACAAGTTCTGGAGGTTTGGTAAATACTCGTATCTCAGCAATGTCATTTTTGTCTAGTGCTAACAAAGCCTGAAAGCACAGAGTCATAACAGATCATAGTCATTCTTATTAATCTTAATCTTATATAATACAGACGTTACTTCAAAAAAGAAGATGATTACGTCCTACGCATCATGCATTTAGTCATGCATATTAACCAATGACTTAAATTCTGCCAAGTCACTGGTTTTCCTGGCTAGCTCAGGCAACCCATTCCATGCTCTAATAGCACTAGGGAAGAAGGAGTGTTTGTACAAATTTGTCCTAGCATATGGGACGAGGAATGTGCCTTTATCTTTGTGTCTTTCAGAGTATTTTATTAAATTTTGTTTTTGTATTTGAAGATTATGGTTCAGTGTTTTATGTATGATTGCTACTTTACTTTTGAGCCTTATTATAAAAACTAAAACAAATAAATTCCACTTATCTTATTCATGGTTAACCAGTAACACAGACTAAAAACGCAAAATACTTAGGTGTTATGATAAATGAAAAACTGCCATGGAATCCCCATATTGATTAAACTAACAAAAAATCAAACAAAGCATTAAGCATAACTAAAATGTTTGTTTAGTCTAAATGTGGCTCAACAGAGATGGCTGAGACGGATTTTGGGAGTCAGTTACACAGACCGGATCTCAAACAAGGAAATCCTTTGCCGAACTGGGAGTCGAACACTTAGTGAGGTTGTGACTGAGCGTCGCATGAGGTTTGCGGGACATGTTCTACGTCAAAATGAATTACGCACACCAAGAGTTGCGATAACATGGAAGCCAAAACGAGGAAAGCGCAAACAGGGACGTCCTCGTATTACCTGGCGACACACCTTCATGGAGGACCTCAGAACAGTGGACACCAGATGGGAAGAGGCTTCAGACATTGCCAGTGACAGATCATTATGGAGACAGCTTGCCGCCCAATGCGCCGAACGGCGCGGGAGGACCTAAGTAAGTAAGTAAGTAAAATGTTTGTTAGGCCAATAATAGAATATGCATCCTCTGTTTGGGACCCCTCAACTCAAGAAAACATTAAGAAACTGGAACAGACACAAAATAGATCAGTGAGATTCATGACAAATGAATGTTCACATTTGACTAGAGTAACACCTTTAGTAAAATCACTAAATTTAGAAAGCCTTCAGGATAGAAGATTCAAAAGTAAGGTAGCAATTATACATAAAACATTGAACCAGAATCTTCAAATACAAAAACTAAATCTAATAAAATACTCAGAAAGACACAAAGATACTGAAATTGACATTCATGACTGTGAAATGCTATTTATTATTGCACCTCATGGCATGAAGTCGTGTATGGCAGCAATATGAGATTGAAGACAAGGAGATTATGGTCATCAGTAAAGAACATTCTTACAAAAATTTTTTTTTATCAAAGTGGGCAACTCTCAAGATACCCAACCTTTTCATGCCATGTGTGCGGCTTGTTTTTCAAAATGAAGATAATCTTCCTAGCAGTCTTTGAGTTAAAAGAAAATGAGATCCTTTTTCAATGACAGAGAAGGAACAACTACCTTGTCATGTAATGACACTTTGTGAAAGACAGAAGATACAAAAGTAAAGTAATAATAATACATATTTCAAGGAAAACCAAGAAAATAATATACAAAACCATAATAAGACCAGCAGCAATGCATGGAAGTGAGACCTGGACACAGACTAAGAAATCTGAACATTTACTTAATACTTGGGAACAAAAATTCTTAGGAAAATCTATGGTGCCATACAGGATGAAACAGGGTGGATGACACGCACTAACCATGAGATATATCAATTGTATGAAGACCCACCAATAGTGACCAAAATAAAAAGAAAAGACTACGTTGGGCAGGTCACCTTGAAAGAATGTCAGATAACAGAGGAGCGAAAATCGTATACAGGCAAAAAACAAAAGGCAGGCGACCCAAAGGCAGACCCCGAATGCGATGGATTGATGATGTGGAAGCAGATTTGCAACAATTTGGGGTTAGAGCGTGGAGACGAAAGGCCCAGGAGAGATCTGAATGGAAGGATGTGTTGAAGTAGGCCAGAGCTGTAGCGCCACTGGGATGGGATGGAATAATAATACATAAAACACTCAACCATAACTTAAAAATACAAAAGCACAACCTAATGAAATACTCCAAAAGACACAAAGATAAAGTAACAAGTAACATTTCTTATTCCATCTGGTAGGACAATTGGTACAAGTGTTTCTTCCCTATTGCTATTGCAGCAAGGAACATGTTGCCTGAATCATCCAGGACAATCAAGACTTAGGTGAGTTTAAGTCTGTTATTAACTTACATGACTAGATTAACAAATGGATATGCTTAATCTATAACTCTCTTCTGTTTAGAAAGAGTGTCTGTAATTTATAAAAATGTTTTACTTTCTCTGCAACTTCCAGCGCAGGTAGCGCCTCGTTCAAGTCTCGCTGAGCATCATCTGCTATAGCATGAGTTTCTTCAGCAGTTGTTTTCGCTTTGGCTTCATCGATAGCCACCTGTTTCTGAACCTGATTGATAAATTGAAAGAAACTGTTATCCATACATATTAAATATTTCATATTGATTAGAGCTCTGAAACAATCCACAGCAGCCATTTCTGAGCCTAATTAGAACATAGTAAAATAGATCAAAAGCAGCCTAGAATCTCATTAGTGCATTGAAATACTGATGGAGGTCTTTTGTTCTTAAATGTTGACTGGTTTCTACATCAAATATTAACTTTAATAATCACTCAACTTATAATTGTTATTATCAGTGAATTTTATTACACTGCAATTGTTCAGGGAACAGTACCAGGAAAAAGAAGAGGCAAAGAAAGTGAATGGAAGACAACATCAAAGAGTGGACAAGCCTATCACTGGAAGAGATTCTACTTAAGGAAAAGAAAAGGAAAATGGTCTACAGATCATGTGTAGTGTCCCAACAGTTGAACAGACAAAGGGTTAGGTGAAGGTGATGTTTTCATGGTCTAGAGGTGCTGACTTTTCAGGTATTTGAAACTAGAACAGTAATTTCAATTAGGGGTGCACCGGATAGTACTTTTTGATATCCGGCCGGAGCCGGATATGACCGGATAGTAAAATTTGATATTCGGCCGGGGCCGGAGCCGGATACCTAAGTGTCTTGTTAATAGCTTGTGTTGCTGAACATTTTACGAAACTGTTAAATAACATGTGACCTATATTGGTTGTTTTTTTTTCCTTTTATATACCGTATTGTTTTAAACTCTGTTACTGATTGATTTATTCAAGCTTAACAGTATTTCTAAAAATCGGTATAGCATGAGTGTGTCTGTGTGTATGTACGATGCCACCAACTGTAAAGGATGTGTGTAGAAAGGTCAATGTAAATAATGTTAGTATATATTTAACTAGTTACTAATGTAAATCTCTCATAAGTAAATTGCAATCTGCCTTGTATAGTGGTCGGATGTATGCGTTCATGAATTTCAGACCAACAACCTGGTCAGATATACCTAATGAGCCTACACATGTAGTCCTAGTGTAGTGTGTATAGTTGTTTGTGTTAACCATCACGCATTGTTTTTTCCTTGAGCATACGCACGCAATAGAGTTGGGTGTCAGTCAAAAAAGATAACACATTTGCATGGTCAGTCAAGCATGTAGATAAATTATACCCGTCCACTAGTTAGAGGTCAAGGTTGTTTTTTTTTTATGCTCCAGCATATTGTTTCTTTGTTTGCTAGATCTAACTGCGGTACTATTATTCAATTTATTTTGTGCGATTTTAAAATTTACTGTAAGGTTTTCCGTTAATTATTAAGCCAAAAGAATTAAACAATGAAATTAGCTTTCTTTCTAAAGGTTTTAATACAAGGCAAAATAAAATACACACACGCAAACATGCACATCTCTGTTTTATTTTATTGTGCAAAGAACGTACGTAAGAAATATTAAATGCAAAGAACGTATGTTAGAAACAGCTTCCTTAATTATTACTTATTAATTATTTTATTCGTGGTTTCAGTAACTGTTACAAAAGGGAACGATAGTAAGCCTATGGATGTCAGGTGTGTAAAAGTCGTCCTAGCCTGATACACAGTGGCTAAGTACGCATCTTAAGTAAAAAAATTGAGTAATAACAGGGAGTTAATTGACTGTCACAAATTATAAAGAATATTGATATCAAATCAAGACACTTAACTGCAGGAGTAATATTCAAGTTAACACGTTAGAAAAATATATATTGACAGTGTAATATCCTTTGTTAGCACGTTGTGTTTTTTTCATTCTGGCTTAAAAAAATGATCAATGTCTATCAATACATTGGGTGTCAAGGACCAAAGAAATAAAGAGTAGGGGGTGTTTAGCTCTCCATTTCAAGATATAGCTCTGGTCGTATCTTCTACAAAATAATTAGTTACTGGCTTACTGGGCTATATAATCTCGCGGTTTGTGTTCTGTGTAGCTAAAGGTCACTCGTTTAGGTGCGTGTGATCTTTAGTCCAGCTTACTAATTGAGATTTATGTTCAAGTAACTCGGCACACTTGAAAAGGTGTGGCCTCTAGCCCAACCACGTGATTAAGATTTTTCTCCAAATAAGCAAACTCTTTGTCCGGATACCCGTGTAGATGTTAGGCTTGAAGTCCAGTCCACTCCCCCACCCCCAATTAAGATTAGCTACTAAGTAAACAAACATAGTTCCCTCGTGTGACCTCTAGAGAGTGCTTACGTCCATCGTATCTTACTTGTGGTCACCTGTCAATCAATGAACTCAATGGGATGGACTAAACAAATAAAAGGGGGAGGGTGTTGTTCATCTGGAAATATACCTGGTTACCTTAGAGGTGTGGCTCTTGTAGTCCAGCCCCACCCTAATAAAGATTAACTACTAAATAAACAAACTCAGTTCCCTCGAAAGGTGTGACCTCTAGAGAGTGTCAATACGCTGACATTAAACTTACGTCCATCGTATTGAACTTGTGGTCACATGCCTATAAAAAAAAACTTAATGTGATGGACTAAACAAATAAAAGGGGTGGGAGTTGTTCATCTCTACCTCTGGAGATATACCAGCACAGCTAGACAGACGTCTGGTCAGCATGACGTAGTCAAGGAATGTAGCATTTTAACATGTTAACTAACCTACTCAAAGGTCAAGACAAATTGAAAAAAGTGTCAGCCATTGCTACTCTGTATGTAAAGCGCATTTATGATGTAAAGTTTCATTTCTATTTATATTAAGTTATTAACACGCCTTGTCTTTATAATAAACGATGTTTGGTGCATTATTCATAATGGCTCTATTTTTAAGCACATTATTTTGTTTGAATATAAACATTAATACATTCTACAACAGACATTAATGGAACGAGGTCCACTTTATGCATATTAAATATGTGTATTTTTTACTATCCGGTTTACTATCCGGTAGTGATATCCGACCGGAGCCGAATAGCACCGGATAGTAAAAAAACGCCGGATATTCGGCAGAAGCCGGAGCCGGAGCGACTATCCGGTGCACCCCTAATTTCAATAGCCCTTAAATTTCAATATAATATACAAAAAAGCAGAGATTTGTTTTCTTCTTATTTCCTACAAATCAAACAATAAATAGTCCCAAACAAAGTCATAGGGCTTCAGACCTCAACTCTAATTTATCTACATAATAGTGTCACCCCTTTTATATCTATTGATTGAATCAGGTACATTTGCATTTTGTTGTGTTAGGTACTATTCAGCCATTGCTTGTCCTTTTTTTTTTAAAATACTAATAGCCAAAACAGCTTTTAGTTCATCAAATCTTAAAATATATCATTAAAAAGTACAATTAGTAAACAATGACCTATGTACAATTTTATTTTCTTAGCCAACACATTTAAAAATACTATATTACTACTAAAAATCAGTAAGTTTAAAGTACAAATTATATTTTGATCCTAGCAATGGAATTGAGATGCTACAGAAGGATCCTAGGCATCACATTCAAAGACCGCATCACAAACCAAGAAATCAGAGACAGGGTTACTGTAGCGATCGGAGCCCATGATGACCTGCTAACTATTGTGAAAAGATGAAAGCTTAAAACCTTTGGCCACATTACAAGATCTAGGGGGCTCACAAAGACCTTCCTTCAGGGAACAGTGCCAGGATAAAGAAGAAGAGGCAGACAGAAAAAGCGATGGGAGGACAACATTAAAGAATGGACGGGCCTGCCATTGAGAGAGGTTCTAAACAAGGCAAAAAAAAGGGAGGAATGGAGAAAGACGGTCAACAAATCTTGCTTGGTGCCCCAATGGTCCAACAGACTAAGGGATAGGTAAAGGTAAAGGTATATTTTGACATGATTGTTTCTTTAAAGTAAACTTTATTAACATTATGACTTCTTTAGTCAAGTTTTGTAATCCTATTTGAAATATAGTGATAATATAAAGTTCATTTCTGTCTCTCTTTGAATATATATACATATATTTGTTTTTTTCTAAAGCTAAATAAGAGTTTGACAGCAATCATCCTATACTTTCTTAATAATTACCAATACTACCATACCCCTGATGATCATTTATTTAATTCCATCATTCAATGAAACTTGAACTCGCACAAAATTACTTGTCCCAACTTCAAAATCTAAATAGTTAAGATAATTGAATGATGAATGGACAAAAATAATGCATTCTGTTATAAATAGAAACGTCCTATTTCCGAATGTCAACTTACAACATTAGCTTTCTCTTGATCTATTTTAGGATGGCTGCCTGGTCGTGTGGTTTGTGCGCTGGACTGTCGTTCGGATTTATCGATGGTCGAGGGTTCAAATCCTGCCCGCTCCCATCCCCCGTCGTCCCAATGAACCAGTCTATGGTGCAACAGTTGACCAAAGATGGAAACATCCGGCATCTTGATCGAAAGGCAGAGCCCACCGGAGACATGCACAATACTATGTGCAGATTATTTCTGGAAAAAATACAGACCGATAAAGTGCAATTAAATTTAAAGGGCAGCTTTACAGAAAATAATATTTTACAAATTTATTATGTCTGGATTAAAATATTACGACAGTACAGAGTCTTAAAGAATTTATTTCTCTGAAAAGTTTTCTTCATAACCATCAAAATAATTTTTTTATCTTATCAGTCTACAGATATTCCTTGTTAATCTAGTTATGCACATTAATTTTAGACTTTAACACCTTTGTAATCTCTGCTTTTGTTTTCTTTTTAAGAATGTCCAAATGAAGATCTAAGGGCTAACAGTGTTGACTCTATCACAACATGATATCTATACTCTAAATTCACTTTAATTGCTCTCAACCAATCTGCAACTAATAGTTCATTCTTGAGTGCCTTCTAATCATCTTGTCTTACTTTTTTTTTTATTTTGTAAAATAATGTTTTACATGTTTCGGATGTTCCTTCAGAGTTGAAGATAGTTTACTTCCTAGTCCAAACCTCCCGCAGGACGACGGGGGATGGGAGCGGGCAGGGTTTGAACCCTCGACCGTCGATAAATCCGAACGACAGTCCAGCGCGCAAACCGCACGACCAGGCAGCCATCCTAACTTTTAACTTTTACTGTGACTGTTCATTCGTCAAATATATATTTACCTATACATGCACAAGTTGTTAACTTGTATCACATACAAAGATTATATTTTCAAACTTGGAAATCCAAAACAGGATTATAATTTGCAATAGCAATCAAGCCCCATGATGACCTTCTGACCACTGTTAAAAAACACAAGTTAAGACTGTACAGTGAGATTCTCAGGGCTCGCAAGAACTTGTCTGCAGGTAACAGTACCAGGGAAATAAAGAAGGTGGTGTAAAAGGAAAGGATTGGGAGGACAACATTAAGGAATGGATGGGGCTGTCTACGGAAGAAACTCTAATCCTGATAGAGAGAAATGGAGAAAAACTGTCAACAGATGTTTATGGTGCCCCAACAGTTCAACAGACTGAATGACAGGGTAAGGTGAAGATGACCATATGTATGTAGTGCTACACACCAGTCAAGTGACAAGCACAATTCTCTGAACATATGATTATGGTGCCCCAACAGTCAGACAGACTGAATGACAGGGTAAGGTGAAGATGACCATATGTATGTAATGCTACACACCAGTCAAGTGACAAGCACAATTCTCTGAACATATGTTTATGGTGCCCCAACAGTCAGACAGACTGAATGACAGGGTAAGGTGAAGATGACCATATGTATGTAATGCTACACACCAGTCAAGTGACAAGCACAATTCTCTGAACATATGTTTATGGTGCCCCAACAGTCAGACAGACTGAATGACAGGGTAAGGTGAAGATGACCATATGTATGTAATGCTACACACCAGTCAAGTGACAAGCACAATTCTCTGAACATGATGACAATGGATTAATGACTTTCTATGAACAGGTGTGAGATATCCTACACCCACACATTAAAATGAACAAGGCAGTTTCCAAGGGTAAAGGATTGAACCTGTTATAGGAGGACATTGAGAAGTCAAATGAACGTGAAAAATGGATAAAAAAAAGTCAAATGACCAGGTACAAGTTCAAAGTTCAAACATACCTGACACACTGATACAGTTAGGTCTAGAGTAATTTATACATGAAACATAGTAAGGTCATAAGTGCCTGATGGTTAAAACAATAATGTCAACTGTACCTGACACACTGGATACAGTTAGGTCTAGAGTCATTTATACATGAAATATAGTAAGGTCAAAAGTGCCTGACGGTTAAAACAATAATGTCAACTGTACCTGACACAATGGATACAATAGTCATAGATAGCATCTCTATTTCCTTCAGGAATTCCTGCCTCTTTAGCACCTGGTCTGCAGCCTATTATCAACCTCTCATACTCGTCAGGTTCAAACAAGTTTGGAACTTCTCCAGAGTTCAGCATGTTGTTAATATCTTCTAGAAATTCTTCTACCACAATCTGTAAGATGACAAAACTCACATATTTTTTTCTGTCTTTATTTTGTAGTATAGCTAGCACATTAAAAAACTATTGAGCAGTGGTGCACATGTATGATTATTGATGTTTATGGTCAATTATATTGAAATTAGTGCAAGGGAAACATTGATGACAAAGCATTTGACCACCATCTTTTGTAAGACAAGTTTTGTGGATGTTATTTTGTTGTGGCCATATTTAGAGGGGATCATTGTGACCTACTTGTAAAGGAATGTTATCTAAACAAATTAAGTGGACACCCATAAAGGCAAGACACAGATAGTCAAAGGTAATTGTACTGAGAAAGGCTTCAAGATTAATGGATTGCTTTGTTTTGGAAAAAATTCCAAGAGGATGGGAGAAGGGTTGCATTGCAAGAAAAAACAATTTCTAAAACTAGTTAAAATGTAGATTCTATTGTTGCTTATTGAAAAAAAAAAAAAGTGCATAAACACTAAATATTTTAATAAGACATAATAATATGGACTAATGAATTAAATAAGTACTATATGCATAGTTCTATACAGGATTTTACAAATCAAGTTTTCATATAGATCTAATGATTTTAAAAATGTTTGTTATCTTTAATGATCTCAGTATAGGCATAAAATGAATATTTGTGTATGCAATATACAATTTTTAGGTTATTTAAATATCAAATATTTATGACTATGAAACTGATCAAATAGACAGTTTACACCAATCTACTTTTATCTACAGTAGATCCAATGGCTTTTTAACCTGTCTTGACTTATCATCAAAATGAAGAAACTGCATATCCTGATCAGGGACTGCTGTTCACTGACAATAAGGTGCACAACTATCATTCGCAAGAAAGATCACAAAAACTAGTAAATGCTCTGGCAGTTGCATGTCAAGGGTTCAGACTTGCAATAAGTCTCACCAAGACTCAAGTCTTGCACAAGAAAAAGCTTCTGCAGCAGTGGCAAGACTCTCTAATTATGTCTGGGAAAATACCAAACTGACCACAGCGACCAAAAAAGCTGCGTAGTGTGAACTCTTCTTAATGGTAGTGAGAGCTGGTCAACAAGCATACATCACGAGAATAGATTAAACAGTTTACCCTTGCACTGCCTGTGACACATAATGTCCTTTTCCTGAAGGGTTTGTGTCTACCATCAGGAAGTTTTGAAATTAGCCAATACACACAATATCTATAATATTATGTCACAGAAAAAGACTAAGTTGGCTTGGACATGTCACTTGCATGCCAAATGGAAGTTTCCTAAGCCCAACCACTATGCCAAGATTATGGAGTCTCACCCAAGGGATGCCCAAGACTAACCAAGCAAGATTTGATGATCACAGGCTTCAATGAAAGTATGTGGGAGAAGAATCACCCAAGATTGGACATACTGGTACAAACATCACCCAAGATTGAACAGCATGAAGGTAGACTGTGCATACTGGTACAAACATCACCCAAGATTGGACAGCATGAAGGTAGAATGTGCACACTGGTACAAACATCACCCAAGATTGGACAGGGTGAAGGTAGACTGTGAATACTGGTACAAACATCACCCAAGTTTGGACAGCATGAAGGTAGACTGTGCATACTGGTACAAACATCACCCAAGATTGGACAGCATGAAGGTAGACTGTGCATACTGGTACAAACATCACCCAAGATTGAACAGCATGAAGATAGACTGTGCATACTGGTACAAACATCACCCAAGATTGAACAGCATGAAGAGACTGTGCATACTGGTACAAACATCACCCAAGATTGAACAGCATGAAGGTAGACTGTGCATACTGGTACAAACATCACCCAAGATTGAACAGCATGAAGGTAGACTGTGCATACTGGTACAAACATCACCCAATATTGAACAGCATGAAGGTAGACTGTGCACACTGGTACAAACATCAGCCAAGATTGAACAGCATGAAGGTAGAATGTGCACACTGGGACAAACATCACCCAAGATTGGACAGGGTGAAGGTAGACTGTGAATACTGGTACAAACATCACCCAAGATTGGACAGGGTGAAGGTAGACTGTGCATACTGGTACAAACATCACCCAAGATTGAACAGCATGAAGATAGACTGTGCATACTGGTACAAACATCACCCAAGATTGAACAGCATGAAGATAGACTGTGCATACTGGTACAAACATCACCCAAGATTGAACAGCATGAAGGTAGACTGTGCATACTGGTACAAACATCACCCAAGATTGAACAGCATGAAGGTAGACTGTGCATACTGGTACAAACATCACCCAAGATTGAACAGCATGAAGATAGACTGTGCATACTGGTACAAACATCACCCAAGATTGAACAGCATGAAGGTAGACTGTGCATACTGGTACAAACATCACCCAAGATTGAACAGCATGAAGGTAGACTGTGCATACTGGTACAAACATCACCCAAGATTGAACAGCATGAAGGTAGACTGTGCATACTGGTACAAACATCACCCAATATTGAACAGCATGAAGGTAGACTGTGCATACTGGTACAAACATCACCCAAGATTGAACAGCATGAAGGTAGACTGTGCATACTGGTACAAACATCACCCAAGATTGAACAGCATGAAGGTAGACTGTGCATACTGGTACAAACATCACCCAAGATTGAACAGCATGAAGGTAGACTGTGCATACTGGTACAAACATCACCCAAGATTGAACAGCATGAAGGTAGACTGTGCATACTGGTACAAACATCACCTAAGATTGGTCAGCATAAAGATAGACTGTGCATACTGGTACAAAACTCATTGAGAACAAAAGGAATGAAGCAGCTAGAGACAAAAAGATGATAAAGAAAGCTGTCCTGTCACATAGCCCTTTAACAGGTGCATTCATATACACTAACTGTGGCAAACATTGACACTTAAGAATTGGCTTGTTTAATAACACCTGATTCTGCCCAGACTCAAGAAGAAACTAAAACCAATGACACATCTAGGCTTATCCATTGTCTTTCAAATAGAAGAAGCCATATAGTATAGTACCAGTATTAGATTTTTCAAATATTAATATGTATCACATTAGTTTGACAAACACACATGATCCCACAGATATTCACATACATACAGTTTGACAAACACACATGATCCCACAGATATTCACATACATACAGTTTGACAAACACACATGATCCCACAGATATTCACATACATACAGTTTGACAAACACACATGATCGCACAGATATTCACATACATACAGTTTGACAAACACACATGATCACACAGATATTCACATACATACAGTTTGACAAACACACATGATCACACAGATATTCACATACATACAGTTTGACAAACACACATGATCCCACAGATATTCACATACATACAGTTTGACAAACACACATGATCCCACAGATATTCACATACATACAGTTTGACAAACACACATGATCCCACAGATATTCACATACATAGTTTGACAAACACACATGATCACACAGATATTCACATACATACAGTTTGACAAACACACATGATCACACAGATATTCACATACATACATATGTATCTCTCTCTCTCTCTCTCTATATATATATATATATATATATATATATATATATATATATATATATATATATATATATATATATATATATATATATATATATATATATATAAACTCTTTTGCCAACCTGTGTATCAGTAAATAAAAAAATTGTGGGTTTATTTTGAATGCCTACTGTATCATACAATTTTTTCAGGTCATCGTGGAATGAAGAATAGCCATAGCCTCGAAAGAGCTCAATCTGGAAGCAGCGATAGTTACACATGTGGGCAGACAATCTGCACACAAAAAAAAAATCACATACTTAGGTGTGTTTTTATCTACTAGTATATATAAATGTTCTTTTAAAACTGTAAAAAAATGATTATTTTAACTCAACAATCTGGTAAAAATATTATAGATATTTATATATTGAACCTTGTTAATGACTGTTTTCCTGTTCCTCCCACTCCAACCAATAAGGCATTGCCTCTTTCTTGTTGAATCATCCTGACTAGTCGAGTAATATGTTCCATTGCATCCATAAAGAACACAAGACGCATTTCTTTAGGTGATGTAAGGTTAAGGTCATCTAGATACTGTCTCAAACAGAAGGAATTTCTACATAAGTAAGTATCAAAAGCTTTGTAGAGTTCTATATAAGATGTATTTTAATTTAGATGATTTAATAAAATATAGAGGTTAGACTATGAAGTGCTTGATGATAACTTTTGAAATGGTTAAAAACATTATACCTATGTAACTATTTGAAGTATAAAACTAAGTTTCCAAATGTCTAGAACTTTATCGTTTTATTTTGATATTTTCATATGAAATTTTCATTACACAATATAAATTTTAGAAATCATTAAATAGCAGTTTGTTACCTCCCCTAAAACATGTTGAAGTTTGTTCATGTCAGATATCTCCTCATAAAATTTCTCTTCTGGTGGGCATCCCATCTTCATGAAATTACCAAACAGTAAAGGATCTTTGATAAATGAATGCGGATCAAAGTTCTGAAAATAATTAAAAGAATTCTTTACTGGCATTGATATTTGATGAGGGTCAGATGTTTGGAATTAATTTTAAAAATTTAAAAAAATTGACATTTGTATTTTAGATAGGATGGCCAAGTGATAAAATGATGGTCTAATAAATAGGGTAGTAAGATCTTGACAATCTCAGTTCAGGTCAGGAGAATGAATGAGATTTAGGCTGGTTTGTAGCTTCATTATTCATGCTTATGGTAGTGCGCTATGGTCCAATCTCTTTTTTTGTGAGAGTATGGGCTATCTGTGAGAAATTTCTGTGCTGCCTTCAGGAACCCAGCAAACACAACTCAGATCTTAGTCGGGTTATGAGCTTGAGCCCCTTTGATGGATAGCACAGCAGTTTAAGCTTTTCCGCCACTCTTCACAGATCCTCTCCCCCCCCCCTCCCCATTTTAAATGAAATATAGATTCCATTGCACTGAGCTAACTAAAAACTATTAAACATGTATGTTATGGAGTGTGTGCCCATGTTTGTATTGACAGAGAACTGTTGCTGCTAAATTCAGATTTCTACAGTTGGTAAAAGAAGCTTAGCAGCTGATGAAAGAAGTAGGAGATGAGAGACAGAATGTGTGTTGATTGTAGGTGTTGAAACATTTTCAGAATTTATTTAGAGTTTTGTATCAAGTAAGCTAAATGCTTACTAGAACTACAACACAATGACAAGCTCATCAACAATGGAATAAATTTCTATACAAACTCAATCTGAATGAATGTTCACATTGTAATATGAATAGGAACAAGACTGTTTGCACTTCTTACACCAATTTAAGAGCATTGACCTAAATGTTCACATTTTAAAGAGTTATTAATAAAGATTATTTTGCCTCTATTGATGCTATTACTTCTATTGAGTATTGTATTCATTTCAGTTCTAATTAACATTACTGATTAGATTGGAAACAATAATTAAATAAATTAAAAATAATGATAACAGTAATTTAAACATAACCTCATTGAATGTTTTGTACACAATTTCTGCCATAAGTTTGTGGAAGAAAAGCTTGTCTTCATTGTTAATCAGTCGATCATGGAACACTCTTTGAGTCTCGTGAATAAATAGACGAACAATTTGAATTTTTTCACGGAAGATTCCTGCATCAGCCTGCAATATACCTACAAAACAATAAAATGTCATTACAAATTTGAAAATTCTAACAGAAAATGAAATTGAGATTCTAGCAATAAAATTACAAGGAAATGGTTTGTTAAAAAAAAAAAAAAAAAAGAGTAAAAGTGAAAGAAGAAATAGAATTTTTGCTATAATTTCATCCTATGAAAATATCAATCTAAAAATACTATTAAAAAAAAAAATTCAGAAAGTCCAAACCATTTTTGTGAGACTTTGTAATCTATTTTTTTTAAATTTGTTTAATTAACCCCCTGCTTTTGTTACTGTAAATTAATGTAGCTCTAATTAAAAAATCTGTGCTTTTATTGTGGAACTATTTAAAGTTGTTTGATATGAAATTGAATTTATCAACTTCTTCATTGAAGAGCTGTTTCTCAATAATGTTAGTTTACTTTTATTTGTAATCAGAACCAGTCTGCATTCTAGGCCTTATGGTCACTCTCGAGCTTTGAGGTGATAATAATTTTCAAACAACAATTCTTTCACTTAGACATTCTAAAGCTTTGTTTTCTTTTCATAGTTTTTGATTCACAGTACTAGTCGAACAATATTTTCAGTGGTATTTTAAAGCTATTTTCATATCATCTTGCAATTAATTATAATTATATCAACAGTAATTATTATAATATGGGATATTGAAAAGGTGCAAATTTCATGAAATTTTGTTGTTTAAATATGCTTAGTAGGAGACAATTTATAAAGTAGAATGCTGACCTTGGACTACTTTAGAAAGGTCTCTCAGATTGAAAACGTAGTGAGATTTGGCGTAGGAAGTAGGTCTGAGCTCATTCTAAAATAGAGTTCAACAGCTGAGTTAACTATTGGTTCAGCTAATGTACGGGCATTGCGAGAGAAGTCTAGTAAAAACCCATTGATGATTGCCTGGAAGTAAAAGTGAAGTCAAACATAATAGGCCCAATAACCTAAACTATGTTTTTATTATTAAGTAAATACTTTGTTCAATGACTGAAAGAGGCCAACAAAGTCTTTATCAAATGTATTTTAATTTACTAGTCAAAAAAGTTATATTTTATCTAATTATCTTTTTTTTTCCACAAATAGTTGAAAAAATTTTATATTTCAATCAATTGTAATTTATTTCAATGTGTGTTACAGGACAGACATTCTATCTGAATTGAAGATTAGAACATCCTAGTCCAGACCTGACAGGAGTGACCAACATGACAACATTCACAAATACTAAATGACCAGGCAGTTTACCCTGACATTTGAGAATGCAGTCAATACAATTTACAATCACTATTTTTTAACTGAAAATATATATTACACTCAATATTAATATTTTAAGTATAAAATATCAATACCATTAAAAATTAAATTATAACATGTTTAAGTGAGGCCCTTGTTAAAATGGTTGCCTGATGATACGGTAGGAGCTCTGGACTATTGTCTGAATGGTTCCTAGTTCAAACACAGTCACCCTCCTCCACCTACCTGAGGGAGGTTTGGGCTACAATGTAATAATCTTTTAATTTTGAAGGAACATCGAAAACACATAAAAAGCAAAAACAAATATTGTACTAACGAAAAGTATCAATAAAAAAACAACTCTGTACTTACAAAAAACATCTGTTTTAGGCTCATTTCAGTTGGGGATGGGATGGTGAACATGGAAAAATGTCGAAATAACCTTGGTGACACAGGATTTCTACCGCCACCAGGAGGCGAACAGGCAGCAGCAAGGGTTACATCCTGTAACAGAAAAAATTGTTTGAGTCAGTGCACAAAGCTGTGTAGCAGCGCATCAGCTTTTTTTCTTTTAAAATGGACTAAAAGAGAATTTGAAAGATTATTTCATGGAATCTTGAACACAGGATTAAATATGTCCACTTTGCTGATTGTCAGTAATGGCTTCTCTGGTTTGAGGATAGATTATTTTGTGAAAGCCTATATATCTCCACACCTGTACCTTCTTGGCAGCACTAAATTCTCGATATAATTCTGATAATATAACTTCTGGTAGCCCAACTTTCACTTCAGAATAGATTCAGAAACAGGACTGTCATTTCCAACCAAATTTCTTAAGTGAAATAAACACTCAAAATATCTTTAAGACTGTTAAATATTAAAAGTGCTACTTGGAACTCTTGTTTTGCTGAGTGAATATTTCTGAATTAAATTGATCATCTGAACTTTTGTGTTGCAAAGCCTATTTATTCTCTTTATTCCATCATTTAATGACATTAACACACACACACACATATATACTTTTTTTGGGGTAAGTTTCTACAAGGCTGGAGGAGTAAAGATGATAAAGACACTTTTTAAGATTTGCAACAGGATCTGGCAGTCAAGAGACTGGCCCAAGCCCTGGTTTCAATCACTCATCATCACCCTGCTAAAAAAAGGCTATTTGCAACTCTGTCAAAACTACCATGCCTCATAAGCCATCCCAGCAAAGTCCTGTTAAAAATTATATTATACCATCTAAAACCAATAGATGACAAAAATTTTAGTAGGACAAGCAAGTTTTAGACAAGGTCACAGCACAACAGAAAAAAAATCCTAAGCTTCAGGATACTCTGTCAAGTCTTAATAGATTTTAAGAAAGCTTTCAACATCAAAGGTTACAAAGGTACTGTAAGCATTAAAGGAAGAAAAATTACTAACTTGTGCTTTGCTGAATACATAGATGGTCTGGCAGGGACTAGCTTACTAGTTGCTCAAAGACAAGACTTCCACAGCATAGGGTATGCTAATCATTGTTGAAAAAACACTAATTATGACTCTAGTAGCCAACAGACATTAGTATTGGAGGCTTAAAGAAAGTTGACAAGTGTCAGTAAATTTAAATACCTAAGAGCTATTGTTTCAGATAAAGAAACCAAAACTGAACTTCTGGCCAGTTCACAGGAGCACTTGGTTAACTCATAGCAATTTAGAAAGACAAAGGTATAGCCCTCCACACTTAAATCAGACTTTGGCCATGGCCACATTCTTATATGCTTGAACTGCAGAACTATAGAGGAGGATCCTGGCCATAGATATATGCTACAGAATGATCCTAATTATCACATACAAAGACTGAAACATAAACAAAAGATTAGATACTGGATCACAATGACAATCGGGCCCAGAGATGACCTGCTAACCACTGTCAATAACAGAAAACTAAAACCTTATGACCATATTCCTTTATGACCACAAGGTCTTCAGGGCTCGCAAAAAACTTTCTGCAGGGAACAGAACCAGGAAATAGAAGAGGCAGCACAGAAAGAGATAGGAAGACAACATAAAAGAATGGATGACCAGTCATTGAAAGAGATTCTATTAAAGGCAAAAAAAAACAACCAGAGAGGAATGGAGAAAGACAGTCGACAGATCATGCGTGGTGTCCCAACAGTTAAACAGGCTAAGGGATAGGTGAATTCTTTAAATGATATTTGCAATGACAAAATTGAATACTTTTATATTTATGCCTATTTAAAACAACTTTATAGTCTCTTCACAGCTTGTCAGTCCAAGGTGGAATTAGTTTTAATGATTTCAAAATTACAGTCAAAGAGGGTTTCCAGTATGAGCCATTCTGAATCTTTTAAAATTATTTAACATTTTATATCATGGCGAGCCAGTATATTATGAATGCTACCCTCTAAATATATAAAGGGTAAAAAAAAGTGGTCCACATTGCAAGACTCTCCCCATTGTTCTTTGGCTGTTGTTATCATGCCAGGTACATCAGTTTACAAGAATCGATTACAAGGTCGCCACACTTTGTCATCAGTGTATATAAAAACAATGAGATGCCCCTGTACATTAGAGAACTGATTACTCCATAAGTCCCCCAGAGAGCCCTACGCTCAATAGACTCAACGCTTTTAGTGGTGCCATGTTTCTCCCTCAAAAGCTACAGTCTGCGGGCTTTTTCAGTGCACGGACCCAAGGTTTGGAACACACTCCCCATTGATCTCAGACAGACAACATGCTATACCACTTTTAAGAAGGACATTAAGACCTACTTGTTTAAAACTTTTTTAGATTAGTTTTTTATTTCTATTGTCGTGTTTGTGTTTGTAATGTTATTACAGCGCCTTGAGCCTACATTTTGTTTGTTAACAGCGCTTTATAAATAAAACTATTATTATTATCAGTTTAATCAAAAATCTTCAACTCATACACATGCACTCAAACAGTAAACATTTTGTTATCCTTTATGAAAAAAAAAAACGTTCGCAATTATTTTTAGCACCTGAATCTCTTTCCAGGTCATTGTTTCTCTGTCATATAAACCATCAAAGTCTAGATACTGTCGTAAAAGTTCAATAGGTGGCTGAGAGCCGTACGTGTCCAGTTTGGGCATGTTGAGATCGTCAATAAATATGACCACTCGTTTACCTTGAGGTGCACCTGTACACAGAGAAAAGCATGACAGAAGGACATTGGTATGAATAATGAACATTGATCAAAGTTTTGAGGAATTAAGATGTAAGTCTACTGGTACTTTTCAAGAGTTGTATGTTACTACTATGGTCTTGTATGTCAGCCATTAAGGATAGGATGGCTGCATGGTCATGTGATTTTCGCACTGGACTATCGTTCAGATTTATCAATAGTCCAGGGTTCAAACCCTGCCCGCTCCCATCCCCCTCATCCTGGACTAGGAAATAATTATCTTCAACTCTAAAAGAACATTCGAAACATGTAAAACATTTTACAAATATGTAAGTAAAGGCGGGGCTTTAAGTCAAAAGGGCAGGTCGTCACAAATCCTCAAAAAAACATAATCTGATGCGCTATCGAAAATGTAAGACTACAGTTGAGATGCTTATAGAAACATGTATAAATGATGGTCAATTATAGCCCCTGCCACTTCTTTGTTCCCAACCTACATCTATTGGACTGTATTGTTTTTTTAATTGTTCTAAAAGTGGAATTCAATTTTCTGAAATTTTGTAATTAAACATTAATACTACTGAAACATTAGGTCAGTTTTAGACTATAATGTCACCATGCATTAGTTAAACATTGAAATTGTTCTTATTCTTAATTTCAATCAATCAAAAAGTTAGTTAATTTAATGTATTAAAAATTGCTCTAGGACATGTTGACCCCCAATCATGATGAAGCATGTGGGAAATATTAAAAGTACAATTAGGCTGCAAGCAGATACCATGTCACTATGCTGTCATTACTCTGAACTACCTAACAGCACAATGTTATGTACAAAACAAAACTACAGTTGATGTGTGAAAAGCAAACAAGAAAAAAGAAATGCAGGTTAAATTAAGACCTGACAAGTTTTCTTGAAAGAACTTGAAAAAAACATTTAATGGTGCAACTGATCACTGCCTCAGAAACATTTCATGAGTTTACTAGGTAGACCTGAGAGAATCAGGAAAAAAATAACTAAAAATACACAAAGCATAGACTAAAAATCAGCTTGCTGAGTTCATTGGGTCAGGGCATTATAAAAAGAAATGCCAAAGCTGAAAGGGAAAAAAAATTGTTGTAGCTGCTATTGGAACTGTCCAAAACAGGATATAAAAACCACTCTTTCACCACCAGCAGGTATATTGAAAGGACAAAGTCTATTTTTCATACTGCTTTTAGCCACAACCATGATCCAATTATGGTGATTTGTGTGTGGGTGATTTGTTACCCCAAGCCATGTAACTTTAAAAAAAAAAGAAAAAAAAAAGAAATGTAGCCTATTTTGTTTGTTCCACTAATTGTTTGAATGCATTTGTTGCAATGTGTGAAGTGTGTTACTTATACATAGATGTAACCCATCCAGACATCATTTGTTAAACAGATGTAACCCATCCAGACATCATTTGTTAAACAGATGTAACCCATCCAGACAATCATTTGGGGCAGGGAACCACTCTAGATCCTTAAAGCATAGCTGGCAAAGCGTATCAAGTGAACATAACTTTTTTTTATATGTGTTTCAAACATTGAAGATGTTATAGAACTATATGTGTGTTATTCATTAAAGACATATATGTTAGTTTTTAAAAGATTTTTGTTGGTCATTAGAGAAGTGCATATTAGCAGTTGAACACAAAATGTTTGTTAGTAGTTGAGGAAGAACATGATCTCTTTCTCAACGTGCGCTCTTCATGTAAATTTTTTTTTTTTTGCAATAAGCCCCTGTCGATTCTTTTTGCACATAAGATCAAAACAGTAGCCTATATAGCCTGCAAACCTTGACTCAATTGGTAGGGTTTTGAAAATATAGAAAATTATTTTATTTTAAGTAATCAATTTTTAGCATAAAATGATATTTAATTTTATAATTACTGAAATTAATTTTAGTACTAAAAATATCTTGAGAGAGTAAATAAAGAAATTAATAAGTCAGGATATTAACCAAAAAGACATACAAAAAAAAAAACAAAAAAAAAACTTAGATCAGACATTTAGTTTAAAACATAAGACTGTATAAGAAGTTAAAATGTTACAGTTATAGACAAAAAAATAATTTTACCAATAACATTTTTCTTTCGTTTCTCCAACTTCCCTTCAATAATTTCTTGAGTTCTTCCGCTGCTGGTTTGTGCAGAAAAGTTAATGTAAACTGGTACGTAGTTCATTCTCTCAGAGATGCGATCAAGTAAATCTCTTACTATCACAGACTAGAGCAAGTTGAAGGAGACAATAGATTCATTCTTTCAGATATGCAGTCAATTATTTCAATTACACAAACTTTAACCAATCAAGAAATATTCAGAAGTTGCAACATTTTTTTTTTAGTTATAGTTTAAACAAAAACATTAAATCAACATCTTATAATCATATCTTTAATGAAGGTAAATTGGTAAACTAATTTCATACTACCTTGCCCACGCCTGTCCCTCCTGTAAAGAGCACTGGTTTTTGAACAGAAAGTAACCGCTCTAGGAAGTAGCCATAACGTGCTGTGTCCACAGTGGGCACCATCATTTTAAAAAATGAAATGGATTTGTCAAATCGAAAGGATGAGACAAGACGTTCCCACAGATCCATTCTCTTTGAGTCCACCTCAATGTAATAGCTCCATAAAGGATATGTTCCTGGCAGCTGAAAGGTTATATAAATAATAGAGAAACACTCCATCTTGCAAATAATTTCAATGTTCATAACTTCAGTATTCTTTTTAAGGACAACATAACATCAAATTTAAACAGAACATGTTGTCATTTCAATAGTACTTCAGCAGTGCATCTAGAATGCACTACATCTAGACTTCTTTCCAGCTACCAGATTACTCAATGAAGTAAGCTATAAGCAAGCATCAGTATTCAAAATGCACTCAAGACTCATGTCTCTGTATCCAATCAAAAAAACTATTTTTTATGCTTATAAAGAAGACTCCTTGGTGTATGTTTTGTTAATTGTTTTCTACTATCACTACCAATGTAGTCTTTTACTAGATGGGTCTAGTTTTTAATAAAGTCAATAGGTTTAGTGAGTAGAAGAAATATACCCAGTTCTTTAAGGTCCAAATTTGTTGTTATATTATCCAACAATGAAATCAACTCTGAGCCAGTTCAGCACTAAATTGTCTATGATGTATAAATAGAATATCTGATTGAAACTATCAACACATAATATTGTTTCAGTTACCTTGGCATCTTGATTTTCATCAAATTGTTGTCGTATAAACAGATCAAAAGCATCTCTGTACTCATCATTGAGGTTACCCCCAAGAGCCCAAAGGTAACAAAACACAAAGATCTGGCACAGAAATCGAAACATCTTGGAGGATTCTAGTGACCAGTCAAATTGACCAAGCTTGTAGAAGAAAATGGCTTCAAGCAACTTACAAAATGAGTTTATTTTGCTGATATCTACCTTGAAAATAAGAGTACAGATCTAAATGTTGAGAATTCTTAAGTCTACATTGAAACTAATTTGTTCTTACTGGTATGGATATAGTTCTTTAAGATACTTTGTATTTAATCCAACATCATTTTTAAAAAGCACTGGAATCTTTCTTGGCACCCTGATGGGTCAACCTTAACTAATAGCATCTGCATGCTTCTATCATTACATTATTCACTACCTTCCATCTCTATCCATTTAACATTGTAATGATATAATCTTGAAATTCAAAAAGGTGAATAAACATTATCATATACACTGCACAATATTTTTTTTTGTTAAATAATTAGAGTTTAAAAAAAAATTTTGTTTGATTTTCAATATGAATAAATGTGTTGCCAATTATGTCTTAGTAACTCTTAAGCATAGCTTCTATTACAATTTATTACAATCTATTACAATGGACACTTTGACTTCCCCCATCCTAAAAAATAGAAATGTTATGTTTATGTTAGGGCAAAAATTGTGAAAAAATTGCTACTTTTTCACATTTCTAGGACAATTCACACATAAAGGGGTTGACCAAACTTAGTGTATAGGTTCCCTTTTTTTTTGTTTTAACATTTAAATGTCATAATTACATCAACATACAAAAATTACATTTCAAAATAAGACAAATCAACACACATTATCAGAAATGTGAATCACTTAATTTAAATGTAACTAATTTTGATATAAGTGCATGAAAAAATAAGTCTTATATTGGTGGCCACTGTTTGTATTGAAATAGGTATAAATGAAGTAAGTATATATGACTTTCAGTTTGTATGAGTTTAAATGAGTTTTAGTTTATATCACTAAAAAAAGGTAGGCTAAATATGACTCAGTGTAATTTTAACAAATGATTTTTTTCAGTAAGTAATATGAACTAATAATGGACTTGGTCTCTTAAAAGAATGATCACACAAAATTAAAATACTGACCTGGTTCATTGTCTGAGTACATTTTTTGGAGACAAATCTTAGACCATCTTCAACATAGATTTCAAAGAGTTTGAGAAGATAGGCAGGAGCCTCCGGGGACATATTTTTACCCCATTTATCAAGCCATGTTTTAACAAATGGTAACCACTTCAGTTCATCTGGGTCAACGTAAACCATTCCACACCTTCAAATGTGACAATCATCATGAAAATATATTAAAATCAAATTAAGATCAAGTTTTAAAACTAAGCAACAAAATTTAGACAAATTTAATTTGTGTAGCGAAACTGTGGTTATTAGATCCATGGTTGATAGAAATATACAATGATAACATATTTGTAACAATTGGATGCTGAGCCAGACTGTCAAAGTAAAAGTCTTTCCTGGCATTACTATACAAAAATATCCTATTCAATTACAAATCTATATCTTAAACTAAAAATGAAGAAATGGAATCAGTAGCAAGCACCTGCTGACTGTTGCGGGTGAAGCTACGGCTAGATCCTGCACCTCAAAGATCATGTGGATGTAAGGTGTACATTTGATTCTCTCACTATTGGCTAAGCATAACATTTTGTTGTCGTCTAACACTGTGTTCATGTTCTCTATCCATAATGCATCCACAGGGCCGTCACATACTATTCACTGATGGTCTTTGGTTGTGTCCTAAACAGTTCAAAATAATGCCAAATGTATTCACAGGCTAGTTACAATAATATACATTTACACTTCATACTCATGTGAATAATGTAACCTACTATTACACTTATCGTTAAGTAAACAATATATTCTAACACTTATCTTAAGGCAAATTTTCTTCAAATTTTCAAACTAAATCTAACTGCTAAACTCTTACGTTGACACAAAACCTGACAGTCAGTCCCATCAGCCCATCTTTCCACTCAAGCGTTTGTTTGTCCACACCTCCATATAATTCATTCATAGTAATAGATTTTGGATTCATAACATACACATGAACTGGTTGATAGAATTCATTCTGTACACCTTGATTGTACAAACTGGTCAAGGCTTTTTCTAGAATCTAATGAAACAAGTCATCAAAACTTTAAAACATTTTTTTGCTTAAATAGATAGGGTTATTATATATTTAGTACCATGAAAATGAAGAAGAGACAGACAGAGAAATCGATGGGAGGACAACATAAAGAATGGACGGGCCTGCCATTGAAAAAGGTTCTAACTAAGGCAAAAGACAGAGAGGAATCGAGAAAGACAGTAGATGAATCTTGCCATGGTGCCCCAATGGTCCAACAGACTAAGGGATAGGTAAAGGTAAATTGATTTAGAATTAAAATACATATTATACCTATTCTAATGTTATGTCTTTTCCAATGTAATATCAGATCTGATGCTTAATCTAATGCCTTAATAAGGTTGAAGCACAAACACTACACAATACACATTCACCAAACTTTAGGCATTGGCAGTTAATCTTTTCATTCAGTTATCAGATCATTTAAACAACTGCACAACAAAGCCTGCCAGGTGTCAAAATTTGTATTGATTCTTTTTACTTTCCAAATAACTGTCTTTTATTTTCTTTTTTCATTTTAATGATGCTGTTAGAATATTTTCAAAGAAAATTTGACAACAGTTAATAATTGTTTATTTTGGTTGAGTAAAAAATTTCAGATAACCCTTTAGCAGCTGTATGCATTGTAAGACATAATTGCCTTAAAATATCAATGATTCTTAACCTACACCTACATCATGAAAAAATTCAGAAAACTCAGAATCTGTCCAAAACAGCTAAAACAACACATGTATTTTTTACATCTTACAGTCCATCTTTAAATGTTCTAAGTGTAAAAGATAGTCTTTAATATATTTTAACTCTTTCTCTCCTACTGACGATACCAGCGTTGATTCCACCAGAATGTGGTAAATAATTATGGAGAGAAAGAGTTAAATTTGTTCAAATTGTTATACATAATTCCCCTAAGGACTACTCTCTCTCTACATAACAGGGGCTAAATTCTATACAGTTAAATCATTAAAATCAAGGTCTATTCACAGTTAAAATAGTAAGGGTAGTAAAAATTTAATAATTTGGTAAAAATCTAATGTAAATAGTACATGTTCACAGATTCATAAATCAGATCTTTGTAGACAACCCCACTTCCCGGATAAAGCCCAGTACCTTCCCAGGGTCGACATTGTCGAATAGTGTTTTTAAGTTAGTGGTTCTAAAACACTACAATTAGAATGGCTACAAATGTAATACACTACCCTGTAAATTGTGGTTTTTCCACCCCCAGTTGGTCCAACTAACATAACACCATGTCTGACAATCATAGTCTCCAAGAACTGTATCACTTTCACAACTTGCGTGTCCACCACTTGGAGCTTCATTTCTAGTTGGATGTTCATGATCTCATCTTTCAGCTGGCCATAATCATGTTCTGGTATGTTAACACCAGGAAAAAGATCTGAAAGTATGGCCTGCAAAACATTATAAAACCACTCAGTGAACAAGTTTCATAACTATTTCTTAATACTTTTTTTTTATTCCACCCAAAAATATAATTTTTTAAAAATTTAGATTTATCTATAAGAAATATTCTGGTTAATGTTTGTGATAAAACCATAACAAAAACTTTCCACAAATGAATTGATAATTCATAGATAACAATATGTTTGTCTAAAAACTAATTAAAAGCTCAAGCTCCATGTAAGTAAATACACATTATTAACATGCAATATGAGTGATTATTTAGATAATAAATAATAATTTACAGTTTTTACTATTGTATGGTTCAGTAAGCTTATAATCAGAAGTAGGGCCTACATGAATGGATGTAGTGGTTTATTAATCAACAGAGTGATTTATCACTTCATCAAATGGTTCACATTTATTACAGGGCTGAACACTGTGGTTTTTACTTCATCTTTCTATTGTTTTGACATTTGTTAGAAGAGTTTATATATATAGCTGTTAGTTCTTCTTCTTCTTCATCGTTCTCATTGTTATGTTGGAGTGTTCATATGACTAGACCAATACATGAGATGAACTGCGCAGTGGTTTCCAAATCAGGGAGCTCTCCATATAGTTTTCTTTCTATTGGGGTGATTTGGGGCCAATATCTTATACGGGCCTCTTGGTAGAGAGAGCAGTTTTGGAGGACGTGGTTGGCATTTTCTGGTGATACTCCACATGGGCAGATTTCACTGGTTCCAATTTTGAGCTTCTGGAACATGTGTTGTCGCATTCTGTTGTGTCCGGTCCTGAGTCGAAAGATTAGGCGTTGGTCTTGACGGGATAGCTTATAGTAAGCGTCATCTTTCTTGTGATTTGGATGGGAGCTCGTCCATTTCTCATTTATTTTATCTACAATTAATTTCTTCATTTCTTCTGGATAGAGTGCAGAGTTTACTTGTGAGTTTGTTCTCCCACTCTTGGCGAGTGTGTCAGCCTTCTCATTTCCTGCTAGCTGTTAGTCTTTTATAACAGTTCAAAGCATAAACAAATAATAGTAATACTTATACTAATAATAATAATAAATGAAAAAGTAAAAACCGAGTTAGTTGAAACAGTTTAGCATCATTGAACAAAAACTTTGGAAGATTGCTATCACGAAGCGCTCGAATCAGAACTACATCTTCCGGTTTGTCAGGATTCTGTCTTTTTAAACTGCCAGCCATAACCAGGACAGATTTAACAGCTCGCATACCTAAAACAAAAATGTGTACATTATCATAAATTTGCTTTTTACCTAAATGAAACATATAAGCACATTTTATTTGAGTGTGTACATGTCTTTAGCTTTAGGATATAATTATTCAGGAGTGTCTACTATTTTCTAGGACATTATTATTTATGAGTGTGTACTTTTTTTCTAGGAAATACTTATTTAAGAATGTGGGAAGCGTGGTCGAGAGGCCAAGTGAGCTTGAACTTGGCTTGGCTTGGCTACCTAGAAGGGGGCTCGAGGTTCGACACCCGACTCGGGCAGAGTTGTGTTTACTGAGCGCCTAAAGGCAGCACGGAAAACCAACTCCTAGATACCCCCTCCCCCCCACCGGTCCACAAATGAGATTGGACCAAAAGCGCTCTGAGCATGCTATAAGCATGAAAGTAGCGCTATATAAAAGCTATAATAATAATAATAATGTGTCAAGGTTATTACCAAAGTCATAATGATCTTGTTGCGAGAGTTGTTCACTACACAGTTTGTACATTTGAACCATTTTCTTGGCTAATGTTCTGGAGGACTCAAATCCTTCTGAGTACAAGATAACGTCAGCAATCAGACCTAAAACAAAAGAAGCAATAAAATATGGCCAGATTTTTCAACTGGAAATAATTTATCTACAAGGAGTCACTTTGTACCGGAGTGACAATAAACTACATATAAACTTCATCTGTAAGTTTATTATATATCATTTTTATCAACACTGATGGCCTTAATGGAAAAAGCTTCATTGGTCTTACAGCAGAAAATGTATCAATACTGAAATGAGATGAAAAGAATTAGCCCAAGTTGAATAGAGAGACAATATAGCATATCTAGCATAAGATCCAAGCCATCTCAAATGACAGAGGCTGAGAAAGAAATTGCATGTGATACCAGAGATAAAAGTAATAAAACATTCAAAAGGATCACTCAACTTTAAACTGGTTCATAGGTTTAGGTTCTATTTTTGTTGTCTTATAAATTAAATACATAAATAAATCTCCGTAGGAGTCAAACTTTGGCCCGAACCATGCAAAGTACAAGACAATACAAGACAATGGCCTGCTCTGCACAATGAACAGTTTGTTCAAGCCTCCATGACAGGCATCACATGTACTTGCAGATTTGGGCCTTTTGGGATTTTTCTAAACACTTAGCCATTGTTGTACTTGTGGCTTTTGAATACTACTAAGGAAAAGACCTTCTAGATGTTTCATCCTCTTACCATAATCTGGTACCATCATTGATATAGGTCTAAACAAAGCCTGTAAATTATCAGGTAATTCTGTCCGTCCAGCGTAACCAGGATTCATAGTGATGAAGGCTGCACATGTATGAACCAGTTTTATCTCACGCCCTTCAAACATGAACCTATTGAGCTATAGAGGGAGACAACATAGAAAACTTTGTTCTTACCAGTCTAGTAATCTAGAGAGACAATTTTTTAAATTGTTTTTAACACCAATCAGGTTAACCAATTTCATTACCTAATCCCTTTGACCGTAACCTACATGGAAACATACATGCACTACATGCAATTACCAAGCTTCTATCTAGGGGTTTTAAAAGTTAGAATAAACGCACCCACCTCTCAAACCATCAATAAAACAGAGGTAATGATAATGAATAGTCAACATTAAATTGGAAATAATGATTATGACGATCTCAGGAATATATTAATATATGGTGTGGTGTAAAAAAAATATATATATATGAAAGTTTTAAATTGTAACATTAGAAAATACAAGAAACTGCTTGACACATAGAATTTGGAAAAATAAGTAAAACAAAAACATTGCCCATGATGAAATATTGGTGTGTTATTCTGATGAAATATTGGTGTGTTCATTTGATGAAATATTGGTGTGTTATTCTGATGAAATATTGGTGTGTTATTCTGATGAAATATTGGTGTGTTATTCTGATGAAATATTGGTGTGTTATTCTGATGAAATATTGGTGTGTTATTCTGATGAAATATTGGTGTGTTATTCTGATGAAATATTGGTGTGTTATTCTGATGAAATATTGGTGTGTTAATTTGATGAAATATTGGTGTGTTAATTTGATGAAATATTGGTGTGTTATTCTGATGAAATATTGGTGTGTTATTCTGATGAAATATTGGTGTGTTATTCTGATGATGAAATATTGGTGTGTTCATTTGATGAAATATTGGTGTGTTATTCTGATGAAATATTGGTGTGTTATTCTGATGAAATATTGGTGTGTTATTCTGATGATGAAATATTGGTGTGTTATTCTGATGATGAAATATTGGTGTGTTATTCTGATGAAATATTGGTGTGTTATTCTGATGAAATATTGGTGTGTTATTCTGATGAAATATTGGTGTGTTATTCTGATGAAATATTGGTGTGTTATTCTGATGAAATATTGGTGTGTTATTCTGATGATGAAATATTGGTGTGTTATTCTGATGAAATATTGGTGTGTTCATTTGATGAAATATTGGTGTGTTCATTTGATGAAATATTGGTGTGTTATTCTGATGATGAAATATTGGTGTGTTCATTTGATGAAATATTGGTGTGTTCATTTGATGAAATATTGGTGTATTATTCTGATGAAATATTGGTGTGTTATTCTGATGATAAAATATTGGTGTGTTCATTTGATGAAATATTGGTGTGTTATTCTGATGAAATATTGGTGTGTTATTCTGATGATGAAATATTGGTGTGTTATTCTGATGAAATATTGGTGTGTTATTCTGATGAAATATTGGTGTGTTCATTTGATGAAATATTGGTGTGTTATTCTGATGAAATATTGGTGTGTTATTCTGATGAAATATTGGTGTGTTATTCTGATGAAATATTGGTGTGTTATTCTGATGAAATATTGGTGTGTTATTCTGATGAAATATTGGTGTGTTATTCTGATGAAATATTGGTGTGTTATTCTGATGAAATATTGGTGTGTTCATTTGATGAAATATTGGTGTGTTATTCTGATGAAATATTGGTGTGTTATTCTGATGAAATATTGGTGTGTTCATTTGATGAAATATTGGTGTGTTATTCTGATGAAATATTGGTGTGTTCATTTGATGAAATATTGGTGTGTTCATTTGATGAAATATTGGTGTGTTATTCTGATGAAATATTGGTGTGTTATTCTGATGAAATATTGGTGTGTTATTCTGATGAAATATTGGTGTGTTATTCTGATAAAATATTGGTGTGTTATTCTGGTGAAATATTGGTGTGTTATTCTGATGAAATATTGGTGTGTTATTCTGATGAAATATTGGTGTGTTATTCTGATAAACTCTTTGAAAGATTGATTTTGTTTCGCTTTTTAAACCAGAGTTGCTGATTTATTCACATTTACATACACACTTGTATCTACTGATTATAATATGGAAAGTTTGCAGTAGTATTTAGTATAAAAATTCCAATCCCATTATTCAAAATCTACAACTTAGAGAAGTCTATAGACTTGTGAGGAGCAGAATAAGTTGAATAAGATTATAGGAATGAGGTACATTTTCTCACACTGATCTTTGTATTTTATAATGAAGGACTTATTGGAGTTTATATGGTGTCTTTATTTACTGTGCCTTGTACAACTGAAGTTATTTATTTCTTAGTCTGCAACACTTTTCATAAATAATAATGCCAAAAAAATAAGCCTAACCATGTACGCCACTTTTTCAAGAGAACAATGTTTTAGTCTGATTAATTACATTGATTGTTTAATTCCCTTTCCATATAATATTTAAACAAAAAAAACACTCTTCTTTTAGCAGGCAATAATGGAGATTAATAAAGGACTAGATTGAAACACTAGAGACAAGCATGTAGGCCTTGAAATTCATGTCAAAAAAAAACAAAAAAAAAACATGTAGTCCTTGAGTTTTACGCCAAAAACAAACAACAAAAAAACATGTATGTCTTGAGTTTCATGCCGAAGTATAATCTAATAAAGGTAATCTTTCATCTGGGTCGTTAGACCTAATAAAAACACAAGAAATCTTCATTCAGAAACCTAGAACCCAAGTATTTACTTTCATGCACAATGTTCAATATGAAAATATTATTTTCTCATTAGATTCTTTTGCAAATAATTATTTTTGTTTTTATAACAGTTTATCCTATATTATGATAACCATATTAAAGTAATTACATTTTGATAAAAGTCACTTTATCTTGATTGGTCATTATTTTATTTATTTTCAGGCTACACTTTTTAATCGACACTTTCATTGGTGGTAAGACATGCTTCATATTTGCTGCTTTAGCTTCATGCCTATGTTACTTTTGAATCCTGCCTTAGCTACTTTTGAATCCTACCTTAGCTACTTTGGCATTTCTGATAGTAATAAGTTGTTGAGCAATAACAGATAAAACTTCAATATTGATTCGGTTGAACTCATCAAAACAGCACCAGGTCCCTCACTGTGCTAGTCCAGAGAAGAATCCTCCCATCATCTGGAAGAATACAATGGAAATTGAAACTATCAGTTATGTTAAAATAACATAAAATTCTAACATCTAATAATTGCTCAATAAAAATGTAATTAACATTAATATAGCTGAAGGAGTCAAACCATAGAATAATTATTATCATCACTGATAGACCTCTGTCCTAAGATGACTATGGCTATCACATAGAGCCTTCCTTGTTGGGGCTATAGAGCCCTATTTTTGATTTTTCATTCTGGTAGTTCCAGTCTTTTCCATTTAGCTTGGTTGGTCAGCTGAGATAATTGAAACATCATTGCTGCTACATGGCTGTTTATAGAGTGTCTCTCTACCACTTCTCTACACATGGTTAAGTCTAGATCTATGTCCATGTCTTCCCAAGCATTTATATGCTCTTCTATTCATATAATTCGATGCATTCTGAAAGCTTCATTTGTAAATGATGATCACACATTTATCATCAAGATAGTAAAACAACTATTTTCTATTTAAAAATATTGATCACCACAAAGGTTGTTTTTTTTTTCCTTTTGATCACATCCACTTGGCAGAGGTGGGGGCTTGTTTCACATACATTGACCATGTTTTGTACTCAGAATGCATGTATTGTAGACTTGCATCTTTTTGGGGTGAGTTTTAGTTTTATCAGACTTGTGAGCCTAGTCTAATGAAAATGGAAGCAGCCTTCCCTTCCAATAGCATATTATGGATTACATGAAGTTTAGAACACTAGAGCATCGCCAATAAAAACACACACAAAAAAAAAAAAAATATATATATAAATCAAGAGAGGATTAATTTATTTCTGGTATAGAATCTTAAAATATATTGTGTTAATATAATTATCTAAGTCACTGAGCCTTGTGGAGTCTTATGTCATTCAGTTCTGTAGTGTTTATGTCACCCAGTCTCATCAGTCACAACATGTCTATATGTAAGCCATTAGCCATGGTGTTTTTCAATGAAAGTAAGCCTCTCTATACCATTTAGCTATGGTTTGTCTGCCCCTCAGCCATGGTGTCTCTTTTAAGTCAATGAACAATTTGAACTAAATATTCAATTTTCACTAATTCAAATAAAGTCTTTATAAAAGAAACATAATTATATTTAAGGTCCTAATCACCTTATAATCCAAGCTGTCTGAACAATTAAACACTACACACCATATAGCCAAAGCTTTAGCCAAATCTTTAGTTGTTTCAGTCTTTCCAGTACCAGCTGGACCTGCAGGTGCTCCACCTAGATCAAGTTGTAGGGCTCCCATAAGGCAGAGATAGCATCTGTCCTATGAATGAGCAATGTGGCATGTATAGAAAACTAAAGATAAAGATGGTTGCTGTTTTAATGCATAAACCAGAAAGATGAAACTTATCCTTCTAGGAGGAAGAAAGAATTTTGTCAATGTCTCTATGATTGTGCTTTGATTGTGCTTATAACTATTTGTCAAAAAGTAACATCTGGCATCACTTACAGACTTTGAGCTCCCATTCTACTAGATTACTAACGAATAAGGTACTAATATGTTCATCATAAAATCTTCTGGCTAGTACTGAGAATTTACAATTAAAAAGTAGGGATCTACACAAAAGTGGTAGCTGTATTTTTTAAAACTAAAAGCATTGCTATTAAGTTTATTTAAAACTAAAGAATTTATTAGCAATTAATTCTGTTGTGTTCAGTAAATTTGTTAAACGTGTTTGCCCAGTTAATAATCATTGATGAAATGGATATGTCAACTTAGTTATTCAAATATTTTATTTTTTTAATTCAATAGAAATATCCACTTGAATCCTCAAATAGTCAGGTAGGCATGTTCTGAAAATTAGTCAGGTCATGTCATAGTATTCAAATGTTTTATCCTGACATTAATTCAAATGTTTTATCCTATCAATTGATCAAACAAATATGCCTGTCACTTGGAAAAATATAAATAGTCCAACGATTTGATTTGATTTTTGATTTGAGGCACATCGGCACAATTTAGGCCATGTCGTGCCTGCAGTCCCTTAAGGACTACTCTCTCTCTAAACAACAAGGGCCAGATTCTATACAGTCATATCATTAAAATCAAGGTCTATTCACAGTTAAAATAGTAAAGGTAGTAAAAATTTTAATATTTGGTAAAAATCTAATGTAAACAGTGCATGTTCATAAATCAGATCTTCGTAGATAGCCCCACTTCCCGAATAAAGCCATATCAATAAACTTACAGTCAGAGGTGTAATCACTAATCTAGGACAGGCTCCAAGGTACTCATAGCCATAGGTGTAGACAGCTATTGACATGCAGACAACACAGTTGTCCACTTCCATATTCCAATAATATCTGAGTTGTTTTTGCCAGTCAAAACTTAAAAGTTCTGATACCTGTTAACACAAGTTTTGTAGTTTTCTCATTTAACAAACAAATGAAAGAATCCCAAGGAGATTGAAATGGAATAAGACGAAGACTGAATTCGCAAAGACTTAGTAGATCAAAAGAAATGCCACACCAAAAAAACTTGGCTAAAGAGATTTTAAAACTGCCAGCAGCTACAACTTACAACTAGACATATTTATAAGATATATCTCCTGTAGATTGTAAACGTTTCCAATGCACAAGCAATGTTTCTATTCACATACAGAGAGAAAAATATTTTTGTTTTTTGTTCCTAGCATTATACTGAACCCAGAAAGATTTTTTATTTACATTCAGATGATAATGACATGGACCTAAAAAGACTAAAATGAGTCCTATAGTTACAACATAACCAAAACTATTCTTTCTTTTTAAAAACAATTTTTTTTCCCCAAAACACAGTTTGTAAAAGAGAAAGAATGAAACTGTAACTTGTGATTTTTCTTTTCTTTCTTTTTAAAAAGAAGATTTTGTATTTATTTAAATGATGTTGTTTTTTTTTACTATTAAGTCTTGAGTGCTGGCAATCAAATCATTAAATAAGAACAATCTGGTATAAACTTTGTCACATGTAAATTATGAGTGAGTCTGGTGTGAATGTACATTTTGGTTTCTTATAGTTATAATGTTTTTTGTTTGGTGTAATGCACAAATTGTAAGACAAATTTCCATATGGATAATAAAGATTATTATTATTATTATTATAATTAACCACATTTGGGACATTCATGATTTTGTCATTTTTACAATGGATTACCATTTCAAAATTCCATTTGACTGATTAAATTTGTAAAGCTTTGATTTATTCACAGGCATACTATTTTTAACAAGATTTTAAAGCTTTTGGTCATCTCAGGGCTGCATGTGAAGCAGCGCATTAATGCACATTTCACCAGTCATCTTTTAAGAATAGTTCTTGGTCTTCGTTGAATGAAGCAATATGCATTTATGAATGCATGTCAAACAATGTGATTAAGCCATCAAATGGAATTTAATTATATTAGGAAGATTAAAAAGTTTACTGTCTAAAATGTCTGACCTGTTTTTTCACCATTTCTGAAATTATGTCCCGTGCATGAACATTGATTGTAATAAGAGCGCAGAGTGTAGCTCGAGCCAGTTTAGGAAGTTCTCCTCTCACTGCCCCAGCTAGAAGATTTAACTCCTGTTGATAGATTGATAGAAAGTCACTTTGAAATTACTGATACATTTTAAGTGCTGATACATAATGGTAGAAAATATAAGTTTTGTGAAATATAAAATCAAATAAAAATTTTTTACTGTAAAGCTTCTTTGTTCAAAGTCCCTCATTCCCCTGATTACTGTTCGAGAGTCTCTAAGAATAGCTGTGACATCACGGGTCCACATCATTTGAAATATAGTTAGAACAACCTAAATACAAATTTGATATTCAATTAAGAGCAATACTAAAATGGGTTAGCTCTGTTATATACAAAAGTCTGAGGTCAATATGAGATTAATTATCTTACTTGTCTTTGTTTGTTCTTTTCTTGACAGTCTTATAACTTAGCCCAGTCCCCTAATAGCTTGTCCTAATAACTTATAACTTAGCACAGTCACCTAATAGCTCGTCCTAATAACTTATAACTTAGCCCAGTCATCTAATAGCTTGTCCTAATAACTTATAACTTAGCCCAGTCACCTAATAGCTTGTCCTAATAACTTATAACTTAGCCCAGTCACCTAATAGCTTGTCCAAATAATGAAACATTTATTCTGCTTTTCTATAATTTGAATTGCTAGTACCTATATTCTTCTACTTGTTTATAATTTCACAAATTAAATTTGTTCTAACAGTCGATTATTTGTCCAAATAGTTAATTATGTGTCTTTGTACTCTATTATTTAATGTACCAACATCTAGTGTCCTATTAATTTATAATTAGCCCTCCTAGTTTATAATTAGTCCTTTATGTCAAAGATTTTTCTGAGAATCAATACTTTTTGTTATTGCTTTCATGTTTATTGCATGCTCAATGTACTATGGTCCAATCTCTTTTGTGGACCAGTGGAGAGGGGGGGGGGGCATAGAAACAAGTTTCCCTCCTGCTTTTATGCACTCAGCAAACATAGCTCTGCTTAAGTCCAGATTCAAACTTGAGTCCCCATTGATTGGTGGCCAAGCCATAGCTCAGTGGTTTTGGCCTCTCAGCCAAACATCACACCAATTTTGTCCAACTGCTTTTGATTTGTTTTAAATGTATCAGACATTTTTTCCAAAATGAAGATTATTAGTTAAAGCCTAAACTTAAATTCCTGCAGCATGGCAGAGACAGAACAAAGGTGTCTTTAATGGTTGTGTAACTAACTGTCAAGTTAAAAAATGTTGAACTTCTCTTGATAAACTAGACAAAGCTGTGAAACCTAAAAAATATCTTATTTTATAGCATAGATTAAAAAAAGGGCATTCTATTATATAGACATGATAAAAAAATTGTTTTCAAAAGAATAGTAATAGTACCCATCATTTCTGCATTCAAACTAATTGAATGGAGAAATTCTAATACTTTTCTCAAGCTAACACCAAATAAAATGACATACAAAAGTTATTTACTTACTTGTGAAGCATTAGACATAATCCAAGAAAGAAATGACATTGTCTCATAGTCTTTGATTGACTTTTTGCACAATCGTCGTATGCTGGCAAACATGGCTTCTTTCACTTTTCCAAGCCAATCTTCGACATTACCTCTTGCCTTCAAGCCCTATAAAAAAAAAATGAATAGTAGGTAAAAAAAAAAAGATTTGTTCCATAATGTAGACTATTTCCATAATTTGGGGTAAACATTTCTTCTTTTCGTTAGACTCTGCTTTGTTGAGTCATTGACAAAGTTTGATTTTGAAGCCACAACCTCAATTTATTCTCATTGTTATTGTCCCTAATACCAATATTAGTAGGCTTATAGTTGCATTTAGTAGAAAGAAAATATAATGTTTAAGGTCACAATCACATTACATTTTACAATGACAAAACATAACTCTCAATTTTTTGTTAAGTAGTTCTTTACAGAGTCCATAATAAAATGTATTTAATGGCAATGTCTTTGATTCTGAAGATTCAGGGTGAACACAGTGGTTCTCATGACTTTGCAAACCCAATATTGACCTGCATATTTTGCCAAATCTAATGCAGACAAAGCCTGGGTTTATTTAAGTTTTCTTTTTGTCTTCTGCACCTGTCTTTGGCCACATTATTAAATATAAAGCTAATCAGTTTCTGTAACAGATCTATGTTTTAATAAAAAGTATGTGTAATTTCTAAGCCATAAAATCCTAAACAAAAAAAAAAGAAGCTACTTACTTTGCCCAATCCAATTTTCTCTCCTTCTGGTGATATCATGCTTAATATGTCATTTGTAAATTGAATCTCCTCCTCTGCAATTAAAAAATAAATTTAATAACTTACTTGTATTTTTTTCAAGCTTTTTCAAGTTGGAAAATATGAAGACACTATTAAGCTACTATAAATATACCAGGTGGAAGTCCCTCAACCACAGCCAACTCTAGTCTGTGTATAGCATCAAAACATTTACGTAAATGTGGTTGCACAGCCAATGGGTTTCGAGTCTGTGCAAGTATCTCAAGTAGTTCATCATTGGAGAGAAAGTAGAACCTTAGAAGAGACAGAAATTTATGCCGTCTACAAATATTATTTGGACAAAAATACAATCTAATCTCTTCTAAAAAAAAACACTAGCTCACTTTCTTAGCTATTACATCTATAGGTAACTCAAAGCTCCCAAAGGTGTTGTTTTTTTAATATTCTGCATTTTCTAAATTTTGTTTAAATGAGAAAATTGGACCAAAAAATTATTTAAATTATAAAACAAAGGAAGCATTCTATTTGGGAAAAAAGATTCAAAATTTAAATTGCTTGTGAATATTCTAAAATAAATCTTAAGCTAAGTAATTGTTTTTTGAAGAAAATTTCTTGACATAAAGAAGAGACATTTCTTTAAAAAAAGATTTTAGTGTACAGTTTGTACCTATGTGTTAACTTAATCATTCATGTAGTGTTAGGTTATGTTAATTAGAGCATTAACTAAGTCATTGATTCTATTAGTGCATGTAATCTAACCTAAAGCCTAACAATAATTTCTGTCTAGAGCTAAGCTTAAATCTTGCCTTGGAAATGTAACACGCTTTGTTTCCAGGTAGGCTTCAAGACATTTCAGAATTGTATTCAATAATTCATTGTTATATTCAAATGTTTCCCAGAGACCTGTAAAGATTTCATTACTTTTAATGCAGAAATGTTTCATTTAAATATTTGTTAATGTTTTGTTCAAATACTTCCTAAAGTTACTGAAATAGAAAAAAAAAAAAAAATGTAATGACATTTTGACACCTTCAATAGAATCAGACAACAGGTTTCTCAAACCCTGTTCCTACATTTTGATACTTGCTCTACAATTTAAATGGTTGCACTACAATAATGAACTTGAAGATTAAGAGCCATAATCATAATCAGTAATATATATATATACAATGTAAATATTACCATAGCTTTGATTATATCAATGAAATAAATATTTATTATGTAGGGCTAAGAAGTAAAAATTGAACTGAAAACAAACATGGCTGTGTTCCATTACGTATAGCTAGAGGAGTTTTCTTTACTCTCCTCATAATTTCCTTGTAAGATCTGTCAACTTCAACAAACAGTTTGGCCTCCACTGGAAGCTGCCTCTGAATATCAGGGGCACTAAAAATTGATTCTAAATATAGCCATGTCCTCTGACAGTTGATCCATGATTCCTGGAAAATAAATCTATTTCATAATGAGATGGCACAATTAAAGACAGGGGAAAGAAACTGCAATCCATGGAACAAGGATCTAGGATAGTAGTATAATGAATTGGGATAAAATGGGGTAGCAAAAAGTTTGATAGAATAAAAGACAGTTTAAATGGATTTAAACTGTAATGGAGGTCTGTGGCATTTTACGTCTCGAAAAACGATCTTTTCCATTCGCATCTTCTTGTGTGACAAAAGAGGCCAATCCTTGACTTTTTTCAAAGACATTACTGTGAGAGATGGAGTGACCTCTCCATTGCTGGGGGAAAGCCTGGGCGGTAAATTTGCGAGTGCTGGGCTGCCCACACGTCAGCACACGCCTCTCTAACGGAGGTAAGAGGTGTTGAAATAGACAAAAAGCAATTGAAAAAAATAGGACCTTAATATTTTAAGAAAATAAACAGGATTTAAATTGTATGTAAGAAGGTATAAAAATAACAATAACATAGTTGGAAAGCAATTCAAAAAAAAAAAAAGAAAAAGAGAACGGGATTGAAGAGTTATATCAGTGTTTCCCAAATGTATTCTACGAGGTCTGAATAGGTGTTTCATGAACTACTGGAATAATTAACTAGTAGGCCTAACTCTAACCTCTCTTAAAAAATAAGCAAAGTGTTCCTCTAAATACTCAGAATGTAAAAGTGTCCATTTATGAAAAAGTTTGGAAAACATTGAGTGAGATTAACGGAAGTGTACACATTGATCTTTCAGATCTTGCAATCTATAGAGCAGATGATATAAAGTTCATCAGTTTCTCTGTTCAGTACTTAATGAGGGTGTCATGTCACCAGCACAACAAACAACTCTCTTTACATTTCTCAACGAATGAGTTAGAGTTGGGTGGACTCTGGTGCATCATACATAATTCAAATTCCCAGTCTTTAACAAGATTTGAACCAGAGACCTCTTGGTTTAGAAGCCAAGTGTTTCACCAATCAGCCACCATGGCCTCTGAATATCAACTGGAAAACCAAGAATATACAGAGGCAACAAACAGGTTAATACAGGGCAGGAAACTTAATAAAATATATATTTAATATTTGATGGAGGAACCCTTTGGAGAAACAACAAAGTGAAAGACTTTCTAAACTTTTAATACTTCATTATGAATAATAATAATAATAATCTTTATTATCCGTAAGGAAATTTGTCTTACCATTTGTGCATTACACCAAACAAAAAACATTATAACTATAAGAAACCAAAGTGTACATTCTAAACTTCTAACTACTTACCAAAGTCTTATTAAATAAACTGAGACTAGCTGCCCATTCTTCCACTTTGGTTTTAATGGGACCTACATGTCTTGATGACTGAATGGTCTGGATGTTAATGTTACTATCATCTAACAGTTGTTGAATCTCATCTTTCTGATCTTTGTAAGGCAGTACAGGGAACTCCACATGCTTCCAGGCATCCATCACCTGAGCAAGATATTGAGACATAAGTTTCCTATTGTTTTAAGTGGAATTTACCAAAACAATGAATTACTAATTGTAAATTTATCTTTTTCAATGTATTATTCTACATGTCGTCAGGTATATCTACTTACATTAGCACAACACAACATGTATTAAAATTCACTGATTCAAGTCGACTTAACAGATATACATTTATTAAAATAAAACAACAGTTCATAATATACTGGCAATTTCAGCCATCAAGAAATCACATGTAATACTTCACATAAACTGATAATGTAGTCCAATAGAATTCCTCGAATACTTATAACATCTATCTTCTTTCCTAGTCCATGGCGTCTAATGATTTCTGACCATGTGGTCAACTCTCAGAACGAGACTTATTACCCACCATTCAACTGTGGACCCTTGTTTCAGACGTGAAAAATAATAAACACTATAAATCATATTTAATTAGTGATTCCTGACTAGTGCATGTCACAATAGCTATAAAACAATGATGTGACACTAATCAATACCATAGTCACTAACTTTAAAATAGAGTGTGTTTGTTAAAGTAAGGTCTCCAAAAGGTGTATATGAAGTCACCAAAGTTGGTTTTTAAAAAAGTCAATAAGGGTGGTTAAAATAAGGTTGTCAAAAGGTTCTTTAAAAATAGTATCATGATGCATTCATTAGCCTACTATAAGAATTATGAAGTAGTCAACAATCATGATTAGAATTTGGACTAAATGTAAAACTCTTACAAATCTAAGATAATTTTCATCTTAATAATGAATTGTCTAAAAAAATGCAAAACAATGGTAGATCTATAATACTAGTGTTAAATTACTTTTTTTAGAATGGCTTCCAGAGCTGCCTGTGAGGACGCCATGCCAGCTATCTCCATCATTTCTTCAGACTTGTCAAATGCATCAATCTCAATCAACAGGCCAAGTGTTAGAGGCTCATCTTTGATAAATTTATAATTCAATGCTTCCTGGATCAAGTCCCAGTGCCTTTTTTTAAGATGTGGGTTTCTCATGTCAGTTATTACCTGATGCTGTGAGTACATGCAATAACAAAAGTTTTTTAAGATGTGGGTTTCTCATGTCAGTTACTACCTGATGCTGTGAGTACATGCAATAACAAAAGTTTTTTAAGATGTGGGTTTCTCATGTCAGTTACTACCCGATGCTGTGAGTACATGCAATAACAAAAGTTTTTGCTCAACCATTTGTCAAGAGTAAGAAAAAAATGAATTCAAGAATTGTACAATTTACCAACAGTCTAGACTAACTAACTAGACTGTTGGTAAATTGTACAATTCTTGAATTCATTTTATAGTTAACACACCACTTTTGTAATGAGAAGAAAAAAAAACTTTAAATTTTAATTGTGCTGTTCAAATTTTGGAAGTCTTATCAAAAAGAAATTTGCATTTAAATTTCATTGAACTTTATTGTTTTGTACCTTACACTAGCTTGCAATCACTCTCTGATTCTATATGTTCTATCAACTTCCGCCCTTTCTTAATATTAAACTATTCACATTTAGTCAACTGTTTACTTTATATTTTCAATGTTTAATTTTAATAGACCAATTAAATAACTCAAATATGTGTGAAATTTATAAGACTGCTTGAATGTGTCCTACAACTTCCTAAATGTAGGTCTACATGACTAGATTGACACATGGGTATTGGTCTACATGACTAGATTGACACATGGGTATGGGTAGAATGTAATTATTTAATTATGTCTGCAATAGATATTAAGACGCTTCCTCCTGCACCTCTCTTTTCCCGAATTGTGTAAGTATTCTGAACTATTTACGAACTTCATATGGCATTACTGAAATTTTTTTCTAGTAGAAGAATGCCCCCCAGATATGGCAGGCTAAAGGAAAATCAAATACCAAGGGGAGATCAAAACCAGCATCAACCTTAAACAAGGGATGAGTGGATTAGTCATGTAATACTTTCCATTGTCTGGAGAAAGCCTCAAGAAATAATTGGTTTTGGGAGAAGAGATGGGTGCCACCAAGGCCTAACAAACCCAATAACATGCCATGACAATGAAACCATTGAAAATCTCAAGCTGCCAACAATAACCTTACTTCCTACTGAAATGCTACTGAGACACACTCTAAAACAATTTATATTGTGATAACAACAAAGGAAACATCCAAAAGTATACCCGAAACCTAGTGTAACAGAGCTAAAAACTTCACATCTAAATGTATCATGACAAAAATATTTTATGTGTTAATTAAAAAATCTAAATGAAGCAAACCTAATTGAGGAATTACGCCTCTAATAAACAGAAAACAAACACCTACTCTCTGTTTCATAACTTCAACTTTCTTCTTCAACATGCTGACCACATCATTGGGTGGTAGACCTTTCTCTAGCATCTGAACCGTCTTCAGGTATTTCATAGTGGTGGAGGTCACCTCCTCTGGTTCCAAGTTCATGAATGGAACCTGGTAGCACACACAACCAAAGGAATAATTAATACACAATTCTAAAAGTTTTTTATTGTTTTATTGCAAATATATATATATTTTTTTATTTAATCTTGTTTTTTTTTTGTGTTTAAAATCTTATAAACTACAGCAATATTTGCAATATGCATGTCTAATATAATGATTTCAATAAATGCAAGCAATGACTTGGTGCTAAACCTAGATATATATAAAACTTAAAAACTTAATGTAAAAAATATTAGGGCTTACAATTATTATTATTATTTAAATAAACAAGGGAAACATTGGGACAATGCACCTAACAGTGAAGTGCTTAGATTCTTAACAGTCATATGCAGACATTCATTTTATAGATTACCCTTTTCACATTAAAGGTTTCCTATATGTAGCAGTAAATCTTTTTATTTAACAATACAATGGTTTTGTTTTTACACAGCTTTCCTAATTTTCATTTGAAACAGAATTATCTTTACAAAGACATCTGATAAATGAAAGACACTGCTGCGACCTTCTTATTAGAACCAAAAAGAAAATGCATCTGCCACTCGTTAATATCTATCTATCCTTGTGACTTTGAATAGTTGAACAGCTGCTCCACATGTTATCAATGAACTTAAAATGTTTTCTAAAGTCTGGTCAAAAGTCAGTTTATTGTGTAGGCGTATGTGCATGTTATAGGGAAGATATATATATATATATATAGAGAGAGAGAGAGAGAAATAACTGTGCTACTCCATTCCATTGCTCTCCCATATTTAACTTATTTGAGATTTAAATATGACCAGCAGATAAACCTGGAGTAGGCGTGTAGCTGAAATAGTGTTGTATTAGGTAGATAGGCCTGGAGTCAAATTATTATATAAATAAGCCCATGAAAAGTGCTGTATTAGTTAAACAGGCCTGGAGTGAAAATAGAGCTGTATTAATTAAATAACACTAATACAGTTAGATTGGCCGTAATTCGAGCCATGATAGGGCTGTATTAGATATGTGCCTGGAGTTATGATAGGGCTGTATAAAACTGTATAAGTTTGATAGGCCAGGAGCCATGAACGGGCTCTAGTTTATTAGTTAGGTTGTCTTGTAGTAGATATAGTACTAGTTGTACTACATCTAAAGTTCTATTCTAGGTTATTATAGATCATATGATTAGTCATTAGATTGACTGCATCAAAATGTTACAATCAGTGTTGAGTCAGTAACAACGAAATTCATTGAAATGTATTTCTATAATCTAGACTAATAATTAATAAATACTAAAATAGTAGATCTAATACCAATAGGCAATACTAGATTCTAGTATAATACAATAATGGTAATATAATAGTCATAGTGTAATAGATCTCTAGGCAGTCTAGGTCTAGCCAGCCTAGGTCTAAGCAGGGAGTTGGCCAATCGACTGGCTAGACTAGAGACTAGATCTAGACTAGAGTGTCACTAGAGTCACTAGACTGACTAGACAAGATCAGATTAGATTAGTCTGATTAGATCATTAGACTAGTCCTCTAGACTCTAGGTCTAGATTGACTAGATCTACTATCTAGACCTAAGACTACTCTACTCTAGTCTAGAGAGTAGAAGTAGACGTCACTTAGACAGTAGAGTCTAGTCCTCTAGAATCTAGGAGTCTAGTTAGATCTAGATCTATATACTATATATATCTATCTAGATCTAGACTAGATCATACTACTAGTAACTAGATGTAGCTAGATCTAGTAGTAGACAGTAGACTGAGTACAGTAGTACTCTAGAGAGGCAGAGACTAAAATCTAGGCTTTTCATAATTATGATACTAATGATCGATCTAGTCTTGTGAGGGTGTAATTTTGGTATAGGAAATTACCGTAATTTTTTTACTAAGACTTTCGGTGTTGTTTTTATAAATATTGCTATCGCCACTCACATTCAATGATAACGTAGCTAGAACTGCACAAATGTTGAACATGTGTAGCAGACGCCATGCTTGTTTATATTACGATCTGTGACAGATTCTATATATAGATCTAGATATATATAGATTAGACTTCAAGGAAGAATAAATATGGCCGTATTGTGATGCAGGCCAAATATTATTTATTACAACATTAAAAATAAAATCGAGTATCACATAAGTAAAGGTTTTGTTTTTGTTCTAGACCTAGCGCGGCTAGTCGCTAGAGCTACATCTATTAAAATGATCAAATACTGAATGAGAGAACATTATCATATGGCAACTTTTTAAAACAAGGTTACAAAGACAGTTTGTGTGGAAACACAAAATCGACACCCGAAGTGGTCCACCCAGGCAGGTAAAAAGGCAGGTTTCAATATTTTCAGAAAGAACATCAGAATGAAATTCTATCAAAGACAAATGACAAAGAAAAATGGAGAAAGAAGGTTGACAGATCTTGTGTGGTGCCCCAGCAGACCAATGGATAGGTGAAAGTGGATGTGAAGTTAGCTGTGAACTGATAATGAATATCTAATTGCTCTTAGACATATCAGTATTTTTCTTAGACATGTCATGTAGAAGTGGTTCAGTTTCTTATTAGCATGTTTTCTGTACACTGTCCACGTTTCTGAGGCATAAAGCAATGTAGTGAGGATGATAGCTCCATAGATCCCTATCTCCCTAGCTTGTCTTTGTTGTGATACATCGTCTGTTCCAGACATTTTTAGACCGTCTGGCCTTGGCAATGCGCAGGTCGATTTCATTATCGAAAAATACTGAATGTCAAATGGAAAGACAAGATACCAGATACTGACTGAAGTCCTTCGAAGAGCGGCTCACCAAAGCATCCACACAATCCTGATGCAGTCCCAGCTGGGATGGTCAGGACACGTCTGCAGAATGGAAGACCGCCGCATTCCTAAACGACTACTGTATGGCCAATTAAGGGAAGGAAAGCGCTCCCAAGAACAGGGACACCCTCAAAGCTTCTCTGAAGGCGTTCAGCATAGACCCAGCCACATGGGAGATAGAGGCACATGACAGAGCATCAAGGCGTCGCGCTATGAAAACTGACGCACAGGTTGCTGAGGAAAACAGAGCAACGCTGGCAGAAGAAAAACGCCAGAGAAGAAAAGCAAGGTCAATGACACTAGCTCCAGCTGGAATAACCTGCCCAGTGTACATCCGAACATTCCAGGCTCACATAGGTCTCACAAGCCACATGAGGAGGCACAAAACCCCAGTGCAAAGCCCTCAGCCCCCTGGAAGACAAAAGTGGTTATCATCGAACCACGATGGACGAACTATATATATATAGTTATATATATATAATTGATCTAATTGTTTTGTAAAGGGTCAATCTCTTATTCTTAAAAAAAACAAAACATTTCCTTTAAAAAAAATAGTATCCTTTAGTTGGAGTGTCTATAATAGTGGCTGTTATGCATCGCTGCAGTTCACGCGATAATATGAAAAACTATTTATTAATTGTTGTTTTAATTTATGGGGGGGGGGGGGGGGGGCTCGAGGTTCGACACTTGACTCGAGCAGAGTTGTGTTTACTGAGCGCCTAACGACAGCACGGAAAACCATCTACAGATGCCCCCTCTCCCCACTGGTCCACAAATGGGATTGGACCATAGCGTATATAAGCATGCTATAAGCATGAAAGTAGCACTTTATAAAAGCTATAATAATAATAATAATATAATCGTTTTTCAAATTTAGAGAAGAATTAATTAACTGCCTGGTTGGGATAGCTGACTAATAGTCGTATGATTAGCGCTTCGGAAAGTCATCACTATAGATCCGAGTTATAGGCCTAACCCTGGTTGCTGCCATACCATACAGGTTGGCCTATCTTTGTAATAAAACAAAACTTGTGAACATCGAAACGAGTATTTATCTTCTACAAATATTTAATTTTCTGACCTCTGTCCATCTTTGTACGATGTTGTCCCATTGATCGATACATGTCCACATCACATCTCTCATTTTAAGTTCGGTTTGGACTTCATGTAGATAGTCCAGTTTAATCACCTCCACCTAAACCGTAAATGATCTTTTTAGCTATGTGGGTTAATTAAATAAATGAAGAGACTGATGGACTGCAAACGAACAACGAATTACTGGACAAACAAATTATATAGTAATGGAGAGAAAAAAAAATGTTGGCCATCACGATCAATGAAGTTTTAGCAGACGATTGTTAAGTTTTTGCGTGCAAGCGAAGAGGCGGGATGGAAATAAAAAAAAATGAAGAGCAAAATTGACAAAACAAACCAAAAAAAAAAAGGAACATTGGATGTTGCCATTCCCAAAAGACGCATTTGATTGTGCAATGGTGTCATGACCTAGTTCTTGAGGGGAGGGTGCACACTAGAAATCTGATATCCACGCATCTCTTGTTACGACCATCATGAACTACTTTACAAATGACCTACTTTGCACTCATTTAAAGAACTTCAGACGAACCTTCAACTCCTTTTGACGATCTTTTAATGCCTTAGACTTTTGTTGCATAGATTCCATTTGCTCTAAGAGGTCATTCAAATATTGCCGGACTTCTTCCCGATCTGCTTTAGGATCTAGGAGCATTGGATTCTGTTGGGGGGAAAGCATTCATTTGTTTGCATTCAGAATCATAACAATTACACTAGAAAATGGGCGAACCAAGTAAAGTAAAAGTTCCCAAGTATATAAACACATCCATATATTAATCAACAACAAAAATAAACACAATAAACAATGCACATATACGGAAAGTAAACAAGGTATTTCAAATGTCCAACCTGCATTTTCTCAAACACATTCTTTGCTTCTGACAAATAAGTCTGGCCATCTTTCTCTGCACACTTGTTGAACTTCACAAGAATGGCATCTCTCCCAGACAATGCTCGGTCAATCAAATTTTTAGAGGTATAGATGATAGGCTCCATGGTCTGGGAACAAAACAAGAATGTCTTAACCTTGCATATAATATTTCATATGCGGTATTCAAGTTATCGAAACAATTATTACCATTATTTTCCCATTAATTTCCATACACAGTTACACCCAAGTTTTATTTCCTTCTATTCCGCGATTACCTCTTTTTTTTTACACACGAACTGACAGAGATAGACGGACTAATGTTCATAATGACTTCATACATTTATTTTTCCATGACAGACTGCCACTGGCTATGGTCTAATACAGTGATGCTCAACCGAATTCGACCTGCGGGCCATTTTAACTTTCGACACGCGTGTCGCGGGCCACATCAATAAAAGGTAAAATAATGAAATCCAAATTCTCCAAAAACTATTTGAAAATATTGGATCTAGTATTAATTAATGGGATATTTAAAGTCATCATTTTTTAAGCGTCTAAAAATGGGATCATTTCTCTACTTAAAATGTGAGCGACATTGTAGCTACCTTTACCACCAACTTATTTTCTTGTCTCTTTTTGGTTAACATTCCCATCGACCCTCCAATCTCTAGGCGTAGTTTGACCAATCTTTTATACGCGGCTCAAACCAAAAAGGCCTTCATATTTGTTTTATAATGCCGCTGTATATGTTCTTGTTTTTGAAACAGCCAGACTTTCTTTACAAAACAAATATGCTGGCTAATTATCATGTTCCACAAAAAAAGATCCATTCACTTTTCTCGGTAGATTCCCATTTCATAAACTCATAAACGCACAATCGTTAAAGGTCATGGTACCAATCCTTCAGAGAAAAAGTGGAGGCCCTAACAGTTTTGAAGGGGTGAGGATTTGATTTTCTACTTTTGTGCCGACGTTTCGGCGGGCCGGATGAAACTACGTCGGCCCGCGGGCCGTACTTTGGGCATCACTGGTCTAATACATACTGTATTTTCCCTTCTGCAACCGTAGCAAGTGGACAGACAATATACAGCAATGTGCAATATAGGCTATTATTCGTCAAACGTCTTAAAACGCAATTCTCTTAATAACCAAATTTTGCGACCCTTTAATAGTCGTCACGGGTCAGCTGACTCCTGACCAGGCGCCTTCGACAGTCACGGAGGTCACGCCTGACTCCCCCCACCCCGCCCCCCGAAAAAAAAATAAATCAAACTACTGTTTAAAAATATATGTAGGCTAACTTCAATTTTAATGTGTTTTTTTTTTAGAATAATCACTAAAAAGACAGTCTGATTAATATAAGAAAACAGAGTACTATATTTAAAAATCTCAAATGCATACATATATATACTATCCTACTTGTATACATAATACATTGTCTTATACGCTGAGTGATAAAGGGGAGGCTCTACATAATAACCTCATTATTTCAGATTGTGTAAGGAATTTTGTGCGGCCCGCGCCTTGAGATTCTAACATTTTGTGTAGCTCGCCAAGTCAATAAGCTTAGAGACCTGCTTTCAACTAAAAAATATTATACAAATGATTTGATAGGCCCCTATCATTCATTTTCTTGCTGTTTTTTTTCTTGTATCTTTTTTTCCCAATAACATATTAATACAGTACTCTAAACATTATAGCCTCCTTCAGTCGCAAAGTGACTGTGGATCATCTGTCAGAAATAATAAAATGAAAGCCTGGGCATTGGCTATACTCGGAGCGATGTCGCCCACATATCAGCCCCCCCCCCCCCCTCTCCACGTAGCTGACGTGTCTAATAACATCAAGTGCCGATACAATATGGGATAAGGGGCGTCGCACATTCTGCCAGAATGTTGAACTGTATGCTGCATGCTGCCTAAGGGTAATCAGCTCCTATTTTTTTTTTTTTAGGGTTGACTCACAAATCCTTTCCCATGTTTGGATATAGCCGCAAAGGTTCAATTTTCTTTTACCTAGCCAGACAAGGCTAACGAACTCCTCCTACCGATTCTGTAAAGTTGTTATGACCGGAAGTGGCAAGAATATAAGCTCTCCAATGCACATTGGCGGATTTCAGAGATGGCAGGCGGGGCTACTGACCCGGGGACTCCGCAAGAGCAAAAGGGACCCCCACAATAGAGATTCAAACATATCAATTTCGACGGGTCAGAAACTTTAAGTTGTTAACATTTCTTTCATATTTTTTTGTTCGCATTAGTACGACTATAGGCCTACTTTAAATCTTACGGTTGGCAATTCTGACGTGGTTAAGAAGTGTCCGCTTGTAGCGTGTTCGTAATATAAAAATGCAGCTCCGTATTTACAGCAGTGCGTCAACCCAGGGCCTTACCCTCCATAAACTCAAAAATATTTTATTTTTTTTTTACGAATATTTGTATATTTATTTTTTTAAAGAAGGAAAATGGCAAAAAATTTGCTAGTTCTCTATTTCTTTCATGTAAAAAAATGGCATGCTTTTAGATATAAACATTATTATTTTTACTAAGTATTTTTTTAAAAAAGCTTTTGAAAAAAGTGTAGGAGCACAACAGGTGCCTAAACTCTCAGTAGACGACTTTTTAATTTTATCCTCATTCTCATTATTTAACGAACATCATTTTCTAAATACTTGCATTACAACAATACTTCCATTACATAAGTACTTCCATTACATAAGTACTTCCATTACATAAGTACTTCCATTACATAAGTACTTCCATCACATAAGTACTTCCATTACATAAGTACTTCCATTACATAAGTACTTCCATTACATAGGTACTTCCATTACATAAGTACTTCCATCACATAAGTACTTCCATCACATAAGTACTTCCATTACATTAGTACTCCCATTACATAATTACGTCACTGACATCACTACTCCTATTACATCACTACCTCCATTACATAACTACTTCCATTATATAAGTACTTCCATTACATAAGTACTCCCATTACATAAGTACTTCCATTACATAAGTACTCCCATTACATAATTACGTCACTGACATCACTACTCCTATTACATCACTACCTCCATTACATAACTACTTCCATTACATAACTAATATTATTGTAAAACTACATCCATTACATCATCATTTTCATTACATCACTACATTCATTACATGACTACTTCCATTACATTGCTAATTCCATTACATCACTACATTAATTACATGACTACTTCCATTACATTATTAATTCCATTACATCACTACATTAATTACATAACTACTTCCATTACATTGCTAATTCCATTACATCACTACATTAATTACATGACTACTTCCATTACATTGCTAATTCCATTACATCACTACATTAATTACATGACTACTTCCATTACATTGCTAATTCCATTACATCACTACATTAATTACATAACTACTTCCATTACATTATTAATTCCATTACATCACTACATTCATAACATAACTACTTCCATTACATTGCTAATTCCATTTCGTCACTACATTAATTACATGACTACTTCCATTACATTGCTAATTCCATTACATCACAGACCATACTTTTGTTATATCGTGTATTTCCTGACTTTTCCGTTGAAAGTTGAAAGTTTGAAAGCCTTACATATTTATTCTGTAGGTCTACCCCTCCCCCTTCCCCTACTCACCCTGTATCATCTTAGAACTTGAATAGATTCTAGTTCTTCTTTTTGGCATAGTTTTCTGCTTTAAATGGCCTACCATAGCTTGGCTAAATCTGCACCCGTCACCGAATTAATGTGTATTTCTACATCCTTCGCCTCCCGTCCCATATACAGCTGTTTACAATTATTCGGTATTCGCGATAAGTTTACATTGTTTGAATAATTAGTTTCTTTTCCTCTTCTACTAGTAATGAATCTCCCCCCTCCCCTCCCAATTTCATACGATTCACAAAAAGTGAAATTGTCATCTAGAACCAAATTACAATCTAGGCGAGACATAGCAACACACAATATGAGAATAATGATGTCAAAAATTTAATAGTTATATATTAAAATATCAATAGGCCCTATAAAATTCTATAGTAGGATTTAGCTTCTGAAAAAAGGCAGAAACAACTTTATGAATACACCGAAGTTTTCTTTTGTATTTTGTTTTTTTACTGATTAAGAATTAGATTTTAATTTTTTTTTATAAATCTTAGTCTGTGTAATTTAAAATGCTCACACACCAGCAGATAATGAAAGCATCACCTAATTTTTGGTATACAAAATTGAAAAAAAAAATTATATCTTCACAGAGATGCCTACAAGTATCTTGCGTATTTTTGTACGCAAATGGACACGCGAGTACGGTTTAACATCTGAAAAGGAAATACGCATTCCTCCCGCGAAAGCAAAAAAAAAAAGTTTTAAAAATTTTTATAAAAATTTATAACAAAAATTAATACAAAAACAACAACAACAACAACAACAAACTAACAAAAACAAAAAGAACAAAACCAAAAACAAAAAGTTGTTTCAATCATATAGAACTATATAGATCAGTGCATCCATGCCGGAAATGGATTATCCTTACCACGATATTTAACTTTTTCTTTTCTTGCGCTGATGCGCGAAGATTTCAACTACTGAACTAGACATCTAGACTAATTATTACTAATTAGACCTAGAATATCTAGATCTTGCTGATGCCAACAAAGTGGAGTACCTTTCAATGTGTCAGCTTATTCCTAGACTTGTTATCTAATGGTATGTACTAGTACTACATCTACATCTAGACTTAATTTTTATCTAGATCTAGATTATATTTATTATTGACTACATCTATTATAATCTATACTTATACTAGATCTACTAGTTAGTTACCTAGATCTAGTAACTATACTGTTACTATACTATTATTATTATATCTGGATCTATACTTTTATATAGATCTAGATTAGATTTGATTAGATCTAGTCTAGTCTAGTCTCTCTGTCTCTAGTCCTAGTAAGAAGTAATTGCTACTAGATCTAATAGTAGTATTTACTAGTATATAGATCTACTAGGCTATTTTTTCTTATAGCCATAGATTATGATAGATAGGTCTACTACTACTACTATACTAACTACTAGAATTACTAGATCTACTACTAGAACTAGAGAGTCTATATTTGGTATTAATATTTATATATATATATTATATAGAATCTAATCTAGAAAAGTAGAACCAGTTACCACTACCAGTATCCTGAGTCCTGAGTATCATGAGTATGACTATGCCGTATGAGTATAGATTTATATATTATATGAATCTAACTCCAACCTCACAAAGTATATCTTATTATCTAGATTGAAATTTTGAATCTAGAATCTAGATCTATTTATTAAATTCTTTTAGTTTTAGTATTACTACAAGCAGTACTTCTTCTTCTAGCCAGCTTTATTGCTGCTGAGCTGTGAGCTCTTTTGCAGACTGTGCCAAGGAAAAAAAGTGTGCTGTTTTCTTCAGCTGTTCAGCACTGCCATACAGGGTGTTGGTTATGTTGGGCTGTAGTGGAAGTAGGGTCTGCCTAAGGTGGATTAGGGAGGGGCATTCAAAGAGGATATGGTTTACGGTTTCAAAGGGGTGGGCGCAATGTCTGCAAAGGGGTAGTTGTGTGGAGTTTATTTTGTTCAGGTGGTAATTTAATAGTGGTGTGTGTCCTGTTCTTAGTTGGAAGATTGTAGATTGTTCTTTGCGGGGGAGGAAGTTAATACTGTCCAGTTTGTTAGGCGTAGTCATTTCTCTGTACATGGCTCTGCCTGTGTTTCCTGATGCCCATTGGTTGAGCCACTCCTCTTTGTGATTGTTGACTAACATTGACCTTAGGGTTTAGGGTGAGGTAGTTAACAAGTCTATCTGGTTGTTCCATAGATGAACCTGCCTTTGATAGCTTATCTGCCTTTTCATTTCCCATGATGCTAATGTGTCCAGGGATCCACTGTAGTGTAATATTGATATTTAATTTTGATATCATCTGGTGGATTATCACAATGAGTGTTGTCAACTCTCTTGGGCTGTTTGAGGTGCTGCTGTTAAGTGCTTGCAGAGTAGATTGGGAGTCTGTAAAGACAACAATATCTGATGGTGGTTGCACTCCTTCATATAATTTGTTTTCCACTGTCTGGAGTGCTATGGTAATTGCCTCAATTTCGGCTTGGAAGTTTGAGCAGTAATCACCACAGGGTGCGCTTATCTCAAAGTGTTTATTTTTAGGGAAGACCAGGAAGGCACCAAGACCAGCATTGATGGTAGCTTTGAAAGCCGATCCGTCTGTATAAATATGGATAGCTGTTTTTTGATAGCTTTCGATACTTTCAAGCGTGCCTGCTTTGAGCTCCAGTGGATTTGATTCTTTTGTTAAGGTGTTATTTAGTAAATGTGTTTTGATGGTTGGTTGTTTGTAGTTTAGTC